>NC_056749.1:472919318-473049318 GCF_019279795.1 Protopterus annectens | reverse complement strand
CTACACATAATGGATCCATTCACTTCAGATGAGAGTCACCAGCTACAAAGATTTTGCTTCTGCCTTTCAAGTCAAAAAGTATGGAGACTTGATGAATTCAGTGTACCATGGCAGGAACCCCTTCTGTAAACCTTTCCAATCATACCATTGCTAACAAAGGTGTTCAAAAGATAAGGACAAGCAAGGGCATTGACCTTCTGGACTTCTTGTTTTGGGCTAGAAATCTTTGGTTTTCTTTGCTGATCCAGATGGCTAAAAAAGGTCTCTACTTCTCCCTCAGCATTCCACACTACTGGCTCGAGATAAGGGGATTTGGTACACCAAAATCTCAGGACCCTGTGGCTGGTCACAAGCTTCCTTCTAGCCTGATACCTTTCAAGGATAGTCTCTCTGATTTCATAAATATCCTGCAGGAATTCAGGAGACCTAGCTCTAGAAAATCGTGTTTGGCTAAGTGGGACAAGTTCTTTGTGCAATGCACATTCTGCAGCACATACCCAAAGGAGTGCCTAGGACCACAGGTTTGGGGATACTTGGCAGAGCTCTTCCTGAAGGGTCTGTCTAACCTACCCATTTATGTTGCATCCTGCAGCTATTGTGGCAAGCCTACTTTCTGATCCACCATTATCATTACTCAGTAAAGCATAAGCAACATTTTATGAAGGTACCTAAGAACACCTAGGAAACTGGTGTCCCTTCACTGGGGCCTTAACTTTGACATTCAAAGACCATCACTAGCTCTCTTTGAGAGTAGCACATCTATGCTTTAAAGTGTCTTTCCTGGAAAACTCTTCTTTTGGTGACTATGACTCAGCCATAAGGATGGTTGGGCTGCACACTGTGGGTGTGGAAATACACATGGTCTTTATAAAGAATGAGAAAGCCTCTGCTTCAATCCCTCCTTTATTGTAAAGGTAACATTCATACTGGCTTTCAACAATGCCATCCAAGCACCTATTTTTTGCTATCCACAGGAAAAAAATGATAACATTTAAAAGACTGTGGAATAATCAATACTTTATTAAGAGCCTGAACTGTAGCAATACCCTGCACAGCTTACAAATTGATAAAATGCCTCTGAGTTATGATTCTGATGTTGAATTACTAAAAAGTACAGAAAGATGTTTTTTATTTAACAAAAAGCACCTTTTTGAATTATCAATTGTAACACAGGCAGACTTATGATGTGATATCTTTTTTTGTCCATTCCTCAACTGTTGGGACTCAGATCCAACTTCGGCCACTTCATTAGACTTTGGCTCCATAGCTCAAGGTTCTCCCCTTACCCATAATCCTATTTTCTCCTGAATTACTCCAGATCTTGTTTGCTGATTCAGCATTTGGACTTGGTCACCTGTAGCTCAAGAAGCTTTTTTGTGATAGGTAAGTACTTTCTCATTATCATAGTTCTTGTTTGGTAGTTTTACTTATTTTTTTTCCTCTCCAACTTTTGGAAAACAAGGCTTGTCTAATTCCTATTCTGCAAATCATTGCGTCGTGTGCCCTTTGCTACCCAACTGTTAGGTACTTCTCCCATATACCATTGTTGGTATTTCCTTTATGAATGTTGTATACAATTCTTGGTATTAGGAGTAACCATGTTGGTAGTTCTCTTTTCCAGTTTTGTGTGTGTGTGTGTATATATATATATATATATATATATATATATATATATATATAAATATATATATTTTTTTGTGGTTGTTATTCTTGTTGTGGTGCTTACTGAAATATGTCAGGTAAACCAAATGCTCACTGAGTGTGTGGTTACTACCTCACAGCAGAGCATCTTACCACTGACTGTGAGATTTGTGCAGGTTTTAATGATAGTGCACTAGTGGAGTGCTAAAACAAACTGATTTTGAACGTCTTGCTTCCCTCCACTCTTTTTCATGTGGAGCTACCTCTTCCTCCAAGAAATCTTCAGAGTCTATGAAGGGGGTTGTGGAGAAAGATTCAAAGAAGCACTACTCTGATCGCTCCACTCCTCCTACTTTGCGCTTGGTTCTCCCCGACAAAATCACAAAATGATCAAGTCTGACTGAACCCTCAAATCCAAATTCATTAAAACTGAGACTATTGGATTTAACTCTCCCTCTGGCTGTTACTTGACCAAGTCAAAGTCTCCACATACAAGGTTTAAATGTTCTCCAGAGCCAGGTTTCTTTGAGGCTGCACTCACCTTTTTTGCAGGAGGCCCCTCAAAGGATGTCCAGAGCACCTTCGACTGCTTCATCTTTCAGGTCATCTAGGAGCCTAACAGAAGTAGATGTGGACAGGATGATCAGAAAGTTTCTCAGAAACCAGATTCAGTTGGGAGTTATCCTGGCTCCATCTCCCACCAGACCCATAAGCTTACCTGTAGCTCAACTCCAGTTTTTGACTCCTGTGCTGATCCTTCCTCTGGTTTTGGAGCCTACAGACCTAAGAATTCCAAGCTTATCTGTGCCAGATCCTAAGGCTTGGCCTTCATCAACTCCTGACACCTTCTCTGATCCAGATGGCCCAGACTCTGTTGCACCCAGAATGATCTTGGAGTTGTAGCATCGGCACCAGATTTGGGGGGGGGGGTTGGGTTTGACTCCAGTGTTTTCAGAGTCATCCCTTCCTTTCAGAGCCTCAGAGCTGGATAGCTTGGCTCTGACCTCTGCATTGGGGCAAGATCTTGAGGAGACTTGGTTCCATTCTGAGCAGTTGGCTTTGGCTCCTGCCAGTTCAGGCTTGGTTCCCTCATGGCCTCTGCTTTTCAGGTAATAGACAGAGCATCTTCCACGTACATGGACAAGACATCCTTGCCCCCTCAAGCTTGCCCCCCCCCGTCATCTGTCTGCTTTGGATCCTGAGTCTTTTCATCCCATCTCTTCAGGACAGCTAGTCTAGTCAAGCCTGTAGACATTCCTCATTCAGGACTGTGCTGACATTTCCAAGTCCTCCCCGGAAGTTCCCACTGGAGAGCCCCGCAGACATTGACTTTGATGAAGGGGAGGGTGTTCCCCGGTCAGCTCTTGAGGATGTATCTTTTGGTAAAATCCTCAAATTTTTTAGACAGAAAAGTGGGTGATCTTCTGACCCCACTTCCCAGGAGGAGTCAGTCTTTCTTGAGGCTTTTGGAACTGGCTGAGCTATGTCATGAGTAGTCCCTCCAGAGGATGAGATGGTGGACTTCATCTTCCAGCAGGTGTGGAAGGAACTGGATGTCATGGATCCTATCCCCAGGAGATCAGATAAGTACATTGTCATGCCGAAGGATGGGGCCCATTGGTGCAAGGGCCCCCAGTGGATGCTATGGTAGTTGCAGCAGCCACCAAGAAAGAACTTGCTGAAGAGAGTTCTTCTGTCCATCCCCCAGACAGACAGTTCAGGATACTGGACAGGTTTGGGAAGGGTGTTTACACTTCAGTGACCTATGCCATCAGGTCACTGAAATAAATGCACACATTTCAAGATTTCCAAGGGAATTGATAAAGGAGTTTTCCAATACCCTGTCAGGGTCCATGTCTGCACAGGACAAGAAGATGGTTTCTTCGCAACTGGCCACCCTCCAATCCCTGTCAAACGCCTCCATGAGTCTGATTTTTCATGCCTTAGAAGGATCTTGTAGAGCTGCAGGTTCAGAAATTGCTGTAAGAAGGCACGTCCGGATGCACCTTTGTGACTTTGTAGAGCCATTCAATAAGTCATTCATCAGTCCTCCCTTTGATGGATCCACCTTGTTTGGCCCTAAGGTGAACGACAGTCTCTCCAGGAGTGAACAGGATGGGAAGACATTATCTGCCATAAGGATGTATTTTTCTACCCTTCAAAGGACTTTCTCCAAGAATCAGAGAGGAGGTAGGAAGTTGTGGTTGCATAAGATGCAAGGGACCTTCTAGACTTCTACAGAGGCAGATCCCCCTGCAGCAGTGGAGGTAACCCTAATGAAAGATGTCACCCCTGGCAGAGGTGGCCCGCAACATTAGGGCTTCATTGGTCCTTTTTCTAAGAAGCCCTTTCAGTTCCACAGAAGGGGTGCCTAACTGCTGCATTCTGCACTTATCTCTGCACCCAGAGCCCTGGACATCCATCACCAAAGATATTTGGGTGCACAAAATAATATCCAGGGGTTATCACATACCATTTTTCCTTCTACCTCCCCAATAGACCAAAAGAATTCCTGACATTCCACCAAGTCAGAGGAAAGCAGCAGTACTAGAAATAGAAAAGCTGCTGAGAAAAGAGACATCCAGGTGCCCCCCCCAGACCAGTAAGGATTCAGAACCTATTCAAGATTTTTTTTTTTAGTGACAAAGAGGACAGGGGACCTAAGACTAATTTTGGATCTCAGCAACTTGAATCAATTTGTCAATCAATCAAAGGTCCAGATGGTCATAGTACAATCCGTTTTGTCACTATTGCAGAAGGACAATTGGATATGCTGTATAGATCTTCAGGATGTGTACTGTCATATCAAAATACAAAGTCACATTGGAATTCAAAGATGGCTGCACATTGAGTAACAGCTTAATTTCAGCTCTCCTAGTCTACAAACAGAAACTCAGAAGAGAGAGCAATAAACTCGTATTTTGGGAGTAAATTTAAGTAACTGGCTAGTAAGTGCACTGCCTGGATGCCAGCAAAAAAGAAATTCAGAAAACCTGAAAGAAATTCAATCAAAAAGATGAGGAAAAAAACACTAACTGTGAAAAATTCTGCAGTTGTTCAGCAAAAAGCAGTGCAAACTCCATCTTTGGTTAGGGTTACCAGCTGTCCAGTTTTTGACCGGACTGTCCGGTTATCTGACAAATTGTCCGGCTAGAAATTTCAGTCAGAACCGGACTTTTGGTTTTAAATTTTGCGGCACTGATGTCATCACGTATGGCTACCAGCCTGTCGGTACTGAGCTCAATGACTTATGGGAAGGCAGCAATTTCAGAAGCCAGCACAAAGGTAGTGCGTGTGTGTGATAAGATGGGTTTTCTTTTCAGATGCCAACATTTGAATGAAGTGTTTGTGTGTGTGTGTGTGTGTGTTTTGTGTGTAAGAGAATACCTGGAGAGAAGTAATATTTACTTCTGCTACAACAAAATGTTCACATGCATTTGAATTTATTAAATCAAGCACCAGTTTCTATACTATCACATACATTGTGGAAGTAAGAGAATATGTTAAATGCTGGTTAGGTGTTTATGACTGCTTAAACATTATCATTTAAAACTCTGTTATCTCTAGAAGGAGGTTACTAAATCTGAGGTGTATAACTTGGAGACAAAACACAATAAACAAGATGCAAACACGGCTGTGGGTTACATGGAGGATTGATAGAGGAGTTCTTTCCACTACAAAATAATTTTTTTTGTGTCCATTTTTGTTTTGGTTGTTGGGTGAACTGTGCATTATACTGAACTTTTGCTTTAACATTTGGAGAGGACTTTTTTTGGCAACGTGTTGTATAACTGAATGTCAAGAATGTTTAGTTTATAGTTCTCACATCCAGTAAATCATGCATCACACATGCTCACACACACACACACACACACACACACACACACACACACACACACACACACAAACACCCCTACCTCTCACTTGTCTGACTGTTTATGGTGGTCCACTGCATAGTCCAAATGTCTTCTGGTATTTAAATTCTACTCACGTGGAAGACAAAGATGTAAACAATCTTGGTTTCTGCATCTGTGCGACCGGACATGAAGGGCGTTCTTAAAGAAGAATGCCCTTAAAAAAAGTATTTTTTTTCTATTTATAGTGTTGGTGTGGAAGTAGACTTTTATGATGGAAATGTTCTGAATTGGGCAGTTTTGTCATTTTTGGTTCATACATTTTGTTTCATTGCCTACAGTACAGTCTACTGGAAAAATGTTCAAACAATTGTAAAATGCACTCTAACAAGTGTGCTGTATTATACAAGGAGTATAATTTAATAAAGTCAGGAAGGTGTATCAAAGAAAAGAACACATGTATGTTTCTTCTTTTGTGTGCAAGGGGCCTATAATTTGCAAACAAACCAAAGGTAATCTTTATCCACCCATGGCCATGCATTTTCTTTGGATGTGGTGTGGGTTTCAGTGCAGTTTCAATGAATGTGAGTTTCAAGGGTAGAGAAGTTTTAATGCCATTGCCAAGTTTATTTTCATTGTAAGACAGTATTGCTTTGTTTACCAGGTGTCTGTCAGTGTTTGTGCATCGTTGTGCTGTAAAATGTAAAAAATAAAATTCAAATAATCATTGTAGAAGAGTAGTTTTAATGCTAAGTCTGTTTTCATTGTGAGACTGTATTGCTTTCTTTAGCAAATGTGCATCACTGGTTTGTGCTATAAAATTTGAAATAAATGTTTTAAATTAAACCAAATATCTGTAATCACTGTAGAAGTAAAGCAGAAGACAGTACGCACAGTGAGAGTTTTGAACAGTGTTTATGGCAACTGGGGAGAAATCGGCTGAAAGCAGGTATCTGGAACAGAAAAAGAGGGCGTTCCCATCAGCTGATGTCACAGTGATGTCACAAAATGGGTGGGGCATGGGTGGGAATGGGTGGGGTTATGGGTTATGCGAGGGGCGTGACTTTAATCTGGTTTTAGCCACAAAGAAAGCTGGCAACCCTGTCTTTGGTGCAAGACATAACTTCCTGTAACCTACAGAAAAAAAGTCTAATGTACTCAAAGCTGATTAAAATAAATGAAACACTAAAGGACTATATCAACTCTAATAATAAAAGGCTGGAAAAATGGAAGAAGCTTTAAAAAGATATTCAGGTGAGGTGATAAAAATGCAAAAATCAGAGGTCAAAATGAAGAAAAGATTAGCTGAATATGAGACTGCTCAAAGAAGAGATGTTTCAAAAATAAAAGAATTAGAGGACAGAGCCTGTAGGGAAAACCTGTGGTTTTCTGTTGTACCAGAGAATCTGGAAGTAACAGATTGTATTATTTTTTATGAAAGCACAAATAAGCATCTGGACTTGTATTCTATAGCAGGAGCTGTTAATTGAAATGGCATATTGTGTGTATGCTCTAAACCTGGCCATGAGAAACCAACCTAGACCATTAATAGTAAAGATGCAATCCTAGCAGTAGAAAAAGGTGATTCTGACAAAACTGTGGCAGAAGGACAAAGTACTAAAAGTAGGAGACAGTGGAGTGTTTGTGGAAAGTGGTTATTCATTCGACACCAGGCAGAAGAGGAGTAAATGTATTCCACAAATCATGGAATGTTTAGAAGCAGGCCTGAGTTTCAAGCTGCTGTACCCAGGTATTTTCAGAATATTCTTTCCTGGAGGGACAAAATCATTTTTGATGCATAGCATGCTAATGAGAGAATACAAAAGTTTGTTCAACAAAAAGTGAGTTATGAAACAGAAGGAGGTTCTGCTTCTTGTTCTTCTGGTAATAAAGATCAGAGAGAGACTGTGCCAGTCAAACCATTTCCCATGTTTCAACTGAAAATGCTTCACAGACAGAAAAAAAGCACAAGAGTTGACTAGAACTGAGAGTATGTTGGAAATGAAGCAGAGACTGGATTTAGGAGATGGAGATCAACAAGAATAAATCTAGCAACTCAGAAACTGACAAATGTGGGATTACAAAGCATTAATTATATTTGTGAAACATAAAACAAGAAAACATGGACATATTGGACTTTTTTTGACTATGTTAAACTTGTACGGGACACTAAAACATATGCTCTACTTCACGTCATTAATATTAGGAAGAACATTTGGGGGAAGAGGAAGGAAAGAGTTAACTATAAGTAAAACAAAATTTTGTTCTTAACAGTAGTGTTTTTATAATGCATGGTATAATCTGCATGCTATAAAGTAAAGCTTTTTCAGTTATTTTCTAGTGTTTTCCTAATGTGGAAGAATAATACAGATAAGACAAAACCAGACAGCACTTAGTAGAAGCACACTTAGTAGAAGCACAGGCTGTACCATGCGTCTTAGCATGGATGACCTCCCTTATAGGTTAACCCAAGTCCGTGAGTATGGCTGTTAGTCCAGGACAATTGCCCCTATTATTTATTTATTTATTTGACATTTTATTGACATTTGATGAAATGTGTTGTTATTAGGAGGGTAAAACTTCAATATTTGAACATGTACACACTTTTGTGTATTAAGCTAATAGGTTTTAGGGGTGTATTGGGGGTGTTTTTTTGAGGGCTTTTAATAAAACAAAAAAGTTTTGTAAGATGTGACATAGATTCAAATGGATATGACAAGAAACAACCGTATAAAAGATCAACCTGACAAACATTAGTGTATGCATGTGTGACGATGTGAGGTATTGCCATCTGTGCCAGAGAGAATAGGGCAGTGCAGGTGTAATATATCCCAGCATAGTTAGCTGGAGTTTTGTAAATAATTTTATATCATTTGACTACTACACTGACTTGTGCAAATGCTTGTGTTAAAAATGTATCAACAGTGTTATTATAACTGATTAAATATTTATGTTTAAACAAGGAATTCTGGAAGGGAAGAGTAGAGGTTTTTGAAATTGTTCTAAAATTTTCAAATACTGCAACAGAACTTAGCAAAGCCCTGAATGTGTATTGTACCAGAGTCAGGTGATCAAATGTGATGTCATTCTACAACCAGCACTGAGAGGATGGAACCCACACAACAGCTTGTTTTCTTTTGTTTTCTTTAGAACCTGATATAAAAATCTGTGACAATTATCACAGTTAGTTAGTTGAGTTCAGTTCAGTCTGTTAAAAACTCATCACCTTGCCTTGTGAAGTAATCATCTCAGCATCTAATCGTGCCTTGCTGTATTATGTTAGCTAGGGAACAGTTGTTTTTTTAGACAGTCAGGATATACAGTGAGATTGGTTAGTGCTTTTCTGCATCTGTTTGAATCTGTCCAACTGTGTTATTTTTATTTTTCCTGTGATTAAAACTCTGGTGTTAATTGTACTTGGATATTAAGTATTCTCATGTTTTCTATTTTACTGTTTATTATTAAATGTTTTTATACCTTTCATTGTGGCTAGTCTTTTAAAGAATACTTTTAAAGTTTTGGAAAGCAGTTGTGCTTATTTTAGTGATGCCTTGGCAGCAACTCTGAAAAGCCTGGCTGCTTTGGTCACACTCTATCATTTATGTTATTATTGATTTTACTCAGTATAAATGGATACTCTTGTAACAGTCTGACAGTGGTTGACTGGTAGCAGTGAGATTAACTTATAGTCTGGGCAGAATGAGTACAGCTATTAAATGTATATCAGCCTTTCCCAGGTGTCTGTGTGTGTGTGTGTGTGTGTGTGTGTGTGTGTGTGTGTGTGTGTGTGTGTTACAATCAAATACCCAGGTATTCATGTGTCAGCTACTTGGAACTGAGATACAGTACTCCAAAGTGACTCTTGTTTGGAATCTGGAGAGACAGAAAGTCCAGTCTTATGTCTGGAGCAGGTTCCGTGTGTGCTCTTGGGGGAACTTGTGCTTGATGCAGAGAGCTGCATTTAAAACACTGTGTAAGTTCATTACTGTTCTTAGTGACAGTCTCTCACTGGTGTCAGAGGTGAGGATTCAGGCTCCTTAATTTCTGGCTCTGGGTAAAGAGAGGCCACCACAGCATGTAACATAAAAGCTGGAACTAGACACTTTAACAAAAAAGCTGTTGCACATAAAGATGGGAATACTAACATTTTAACATGATGATACTTTCAATGTTGTCTTTAAATGTAAATGGTCTCACAGATACAGACAAAAAAGAAATAGTAATGAACTATGTTAAAATAAGCAGAGTGCAAATAGTTGTGCTACAGGAGACATATATTTGGAAAGAACTGAACATGTGAAGTTGATAAAGGTTTTCAAGACGGTTATTCAGCAGAATATCTGGGACAAAGGAAAAGATGAGTAGTTATAGAGCATAAAAATATAATGGTGGTAGATTTGTAATACTAAGGGGCTACTGGCAAGGGAGGAGGATTACACTGGCATGTACGTGTATTCCAACTAAAACTGCTATAATGGAGCTTAAGAGAATTCTAGAAGTAATTAGCTTTCAGGAGGGAGTATTACTTATAGTTGGGAACTGGAATTAGAGTTGCAGCAATGAAGATGTATCTGGGGGAGCAAGAAGGGAAAATGTAACAGGTTTTTGAAGAAATTTATGAAGATATTTAGCATGGAAGATGTGAATTCAGTAGTAGGAGTTCAGAATGAATTTACTTAGTATTTCCCAAGATACGAAAATTGGTCTAGACTAGACAGTTCATATATTTCACAGGAACACATGCAATTAATTGAAAGTTTTTGATGCCCATCCAATAGCTATTTCAGCTCACGCACCAATAATAACTAAAATAAAAATGCAGGGTAATGAAATAAAAATGAGATACTGGTGCTTTCCCACCTATCTGTTGAAAAAAGAGAAATTTAAGGAATGTGTAGTGGAAATTATTCAGGAGTTATTAGAGAAGATAGAAATTTCTTCTGAAAATATAGCTGGGGAGCAGGATAAAAATTAAAGTGGAGCTTAAAAATTGGGTGGAAATAAAAGAAATAGTGATGTTGTTATGAAGTAAAAATAATTATTTAGATGGACTGACAAAGGTTAAAGTATTGCAGAATGGGGGAATCTCACAGAACAAGAAGAGGAGCAATTGCAGAATGCTAAACAGAAAATAAGGGATTACCTCGATAATATGCATGAGTTTAGAAATATCGTTGTTGAGCAACTTTTTGATAACTCCAGAGCACAAAAACTTTCAGTTTAACAACTCAGACAACAGAAAGTAGAAAGGGTTGTCACCAAGCTTAGGGGAGCCTATAACATGGAAGATAACAAGAAATGCTGTAGCGGTACATTACATATTTTGAAAATGTTATGAAAGTTTGTGTAAACCAGACAAATATGGAAATCAAGAAAAGACACAAATGGAAATGTTTATGGAAGAATTAAATATGCCAATGTTAGAGGTAGATGAGGCTCAAATACTAACAGGATAGGAGGAGATGAGATAAAAAGGATGATGTATAACCAATTTACAGGAAAGTCACCAGGAATAGATGGTATTCCTGTAGAAGTTTGGAAACTAGGAAGGAAAAAATGTCAAAGATCTGGAAGGGTTTGTTTAACAGTATTTTAAGAGGAGAAAAAGCGCCAACATCCTGAAAGAAAGTGGTGGTGGCTGTAATACCTAAAGAGGGTAAAGACCCATCAAATCCAGTTTCATACAGGCCCATTTCAATACTAAACCTTTATTATAAAGTGTTTGACTTTCATGGCTAAAAAAATGTCAAAGGTAATGCCAAAATTGATAGATATAGATCAGTGTGGTTTTGTGGAGAAGAGGTAAACATTTGATAACATTAACAGAACACTGATGATCCAGAGGGAAGCAGAACGTAAGAAAATACCACTGTTGTTGGTTGGTCTTAATGCAGAGAAAATATTTGACAGAGCAAACTGGGAGTTTATGAGCAGGGCAATGGAAGCATTTGCATTGCCTGATAAAATTATAAGGTTGATTAGAAGGATATATGAGGGATCGGAGGCAAAAATTAGAGTGGGTGGGTGCCTCTCTGTTTGAGGAGAAGAACCTGGCAAAGGTGTCCTCTTTCTCCTCTGTTATTTGCACCGTATTTCAAACCATTGGCAAAGAAAACAAGGGACTCATAAATTCACGGATATAATTGGTATGGCAGTCAAGAAAAGCTGACTCTGTTTGCAGATGATATTTATTGTTTTATATCTGATAAAACCAGACAAGGACATTTCAGTGTTGTGGAACATTTTGAAATAGTTTCATATCTTTTTGCGATATAAAATTAATGAAGCTAAAACAAAGGGAATAGCTGTAAAGTATGTAGCCACGCATGAATTGGTTCAGCAATATCCATATTTATTGGGACATGATAACATGAAGTACTTAGAAGTTTGGATTAAAAAGAATTCTAGTATGGCACCTAAGGATATGTGGGAAGAGACTAAACAAAAGGTAATACAAAAACTGAGAAACTGAAAGCTTTGTTTTATGGACACGGATAGCAAGATACAAGCAAATAAAATATTTTTAGTCTCTTTAGTTTTATACACAGGCCGGGCCTATTTTTATCAACCAGAAGAGAAGTTGTGGATAGCAATTAATAAAGACGTGGTCTGGGTAGAACTTACAGTTCTTCGTTTTTTTCTTGTTTTTTCTCTACGCTACCTGATATTGACACTTCTCTATCTTTTTTGGTCACAGAGCATTTAGAAATAAATTAAGAAAGAAAACATCAGGTCTTGATCACCAACGAGCAACCTCCTTTTTTAAACCTAAGGACAAGTGACCTTCCAGGCTCTCAGTTACACTAAAATGTTGTTGTGTCTTTCGGCTTTTCCCGGTTAGGGGTTGCCACAGTGGAACTCCAGTCTGCTAATGATTGGCAATAGATTTTTACGTGCCGAGTTGCCGGCCCTGATGCACAACCTTCAACGAAGGTACGCCCATTCACGCATGTCTCCACACAGAAGACGCTCTAGCTGAAAATCGAACAGGACAACATCTTACTGTGAGGCGACAACGCTACCGCAGCACCACCACTGCAGTTCTCAGTTATGCTAAAATAAAAAGGTTAATTTCTTCATACTTATTGATAGCACACTACTAGGGTTGGCAGTGGGAAAGTATATTCCTAGTTGCGAGCCCCATCCATTCCCTACTAGCTATACCAACCTAACCAAGGACTCTTACTGCAGTCCTCCTAGCTGTTCACTCTCTATCTGACCCCCTCCCACCTCATTTCAGTATTTTATTTTGCAAGCTTACTTGACAGACCTGCCCCCTTATACAAATTTAAGCTTCTGGCAAGTCTATACTTTCCGTAGTCTAAAAGCTATTCTATATTTTACTCCTTCACTAATCACACTTTGTTTTTGTAGTCACTTGCCTGCACTGCTTGGTGCAGCCCCTCTCCGTTTGCCCTCGCTAATACTTGGGCTCACTCCGCTCCCCTGCCCCCATTTCCCACCCACTACTCTTAGAATTATCCTTACCCTACATCATTGAAACCACCTGCCACACTTACCACCCAATCAAACACACACATACATTACAACCACAGCCACACACCCGTACACCACTAGGCTATCATCCCCCTTATCTCAACCCACCCATATCTTATGCACATCCTACTGCTCCTCTAAACCAGCACTGCACACACACTGCTCCACCCACAACCACCCCTACAACACAGACCTCACTGACATTATGACCCAAACACCCCACCCCCACCAACACACTGTCTCCCCCTAATATTGCTCTCCTTGCCCATTGGCCTCTACATAATTTCTATAAGTACCTCTTATCATTACCCACTCACTGAGCTACATTACATCAAATCCCCACCTTACCCCATGCCACATGTAACCCCTCTCCAAACATATAGACACATCCCCAATCACTCATCATCCACCCTTCTTTCAAATAGTCTCACCAATTCATTACACCCCAAAATATAAAAACAACCCAGCTTCAGATTCCACTCCATAACAGTATTCTACCTTAAAACCATCACCAACATAACAGCCAAGTTACTACTAGGAGGGGATATCCACCCAACCCCAGATCAATAACTGTCTCCAATAACTCATTTAACTCCCACCTTCCATTTAAACACAAACCCGCTGACATATTAATACTCAACCTAAACATTTGCATTATCATAAAATAGAACAGCTGCATTCCGCTATTTCTGTAGATAACCCAGACATAATGGTCATTACAGAGACATGACTTAAGCATATTAAAGACAACTGTATAATGCCACCTGGCTGTAATATCCTAAGAGCAGATAGAGCACACAGAAGAGGTGGAGGTATTGCCCTTCTTTACAAATCCAACTTAAAGGTCCAGCTCCCACAAAAAGAAATCCCAAATTTCAAAAATGCTGAAATTTTATTCGCTAACCTCCTCTTAAACCAACACAAACACCTAAACTTTCTTGGTGTCTTTATACCACCAGTGGAAAACCCTAACACCCTAGAGTCAATACTCCACTAGGCTTCCCACTCCCTCCCCCAAGAAACTATAGTGCTAGGTGATGTCAACATCGACTGGAACTCTATATACTCACCAACACCCACCAACCACATTAACCTATATAACTTCACCCAACTCATAAACTCACTCACACGGATAGATAACACCACCAACAGGGAATCCATTTTGGACTGGATCCTCACTAACCAGGCCAACATTGCCTACCAATTTGGAATACTGCCCAACTCTCTCTTTTATCCTTTGACATAAACTTAAATGCACCAACCCACCCTCCCTGCTACAAACCCATTCCCACAAAAACTTCCCCTCAGATCAATTCTTAGAAACCCTAACATCTGTAACTGGGCTCCCATCAAAATCCTCCCTCTGGATAAGGCAGTAGAATACTTTAACTCCACATTCCTAAGGATCCTAAACCAACTAGTCCCAATCAAAACACTTAGGGTACACAGTAACCCTGACCCCTGGCCAGAGAAACCCACAAAGGCCTTACTAAAAGATAGGGATAAAGCTTGGAAAATCAGGCGTCAACACAAATCACCCAAAACTAGGCAAACCTTTTCCAAACTTAGAAATAAGGCAAAAAGCAGATTAAGACTGACAAACAAAATCACTATATTTCCTTACAAAGGAAACACAGTAACAACCCATAGAATTTCTGGGCTGAAGTAAACAACATCCTCCAGCTCAGAAAAGCCACAACACTGCCACCAAATATTGATGACACAAACTTTGACATAGCCTTCAACTTCAAAAATTATTTTACCTCCTCCATACTGAAACTTATAAATGATATAACTATATATATATATATATATATATATATATATATATATATATATATATATATATATATGTTGTTGCTGTGTCTTTCGGCTTTTCCTGGTTAGGGGTCGTCACAGCGGAACTCCGGTCCGCTAATGATTGGCAGTAGATTTTTACGTGCCGAGTTGCTGGCCCTGACGCACAACCTTCAAAGAAGGTACACCCATTCATGCATGTCTCCGCACAGAAGATGCTCTAGCTGAGAATCGAACAGGACAACATCTTACTGTGAGGCGACAATGCTACTGCAGCACCACCACCGCAGTCATATACTAAATATAAATATAACTAAAAAACAGATCCATTACTGAAGACACCATTCCATCCTTGTGGAAAACCTCATATAACATCCCCCTCCACAAGGGTGGTCCCTCTGCTGACCTAACTACCGACCCAAAGTGATCCTATTACCCCTACCAAAGATTCTAGAAAGATGCATCCATCACCAGCTCCTCACTCACCTACTTTCCAACAACCTACTCTCCAAAACCCAACACAGATTCATATCATCCCATAGCACCACCACTGCCCCAATTAACTTCTCCAACACCATAAACTCATAGAAGAACCAAGGGAAACCTCTCTCCACCACCTTTCTAGACTCTTCTAAAGCATTCGACACAGTTTCTCACAATAAACTCTTAACCTGCCTCTCCAAACTCAACCTCGACAATCCCACCCTGCACTGGTTCAGAAGTTACCTAAACAACCGCTCACAGTCTGTCATATGGGTCAACTCCCCGTCACATGTGGCATACCCCAAGGCTCGATCCTTGGCCCCCTTCTTTTTAATAGTATTTACAAACCAACTCCACTTTGCAACCATAAAAGCTGAGATAGTCCAATACATTCATGATACAACACTAATATGCTCTGCATCCAACATCCATCTTCTACAAAGAAAAGCCCAAGAACCCTTCACTGAGATAGAGAACTGGCTAAACAAATACCAAGTGATATTGAGTCCCCCCAAAAAATGCAACTAATGCTATTCCACCCAACAAAGTCCAATGACCCCGCCTTCTCCATACTGTCAGCCAACAACACTCTCATCACCCTAGTCTCAGAGGAAAAACTATTTGATGTTACAATCGACCAGCAACTTAAATAGAGTAAACATATTTCCCAAACTGTCTCCAAAGTCCACAAAAAGCTAGGATGCCTCTATCACAGCAAAAGGCTCCTAACCTCCAAGTCTAGAACTGCCATAGCCAGAACTCATATCTTATCAACATTACTTTATGATTCCCCAGTGCTAACAAATCTAAATAAAACTGACATGAACAAACTCTCCATATGCTACAACAAAATAGCTAGGTTCATAACCAATGCGAAATCTCACTCCCACCACTGCCAATCCCTACCTAAACTATACTGGCTAGAATTTCCAAATTTACTAAGCTGTCACCAACTCAACATAGCACACCAAATACTATACCATCCTGATAAAACCCTCACCCTAACTGGCATTCTAAACTTCTACAATTCCAGTAGGGAACTGTGATCCAGTAACAAACCCCTGACAGAAGTTATTCCATGTAAGAACAGCTCTGGGGAATCTCTATTTTCTCATGAGGTTGCAAAAGCATGAATACTGTGTCTCCTGACCTCAGGTTACAAAATTGCACATCCACATTCAAAGACCTCCTCAAATCACACTTTTACGCCAACTCCCTATGCAACTGTAATGATCCTAGCTGAACCCTCACCCCACTGTAGGCAGGTATTTCCCTGATGCCACTGAAGCAGTACATTTTACCAGAGCAGAAGCATTTTCTTTGAAAGGTCTTGACTCTAAATCCATACTGGAGGGAGCTAGTAGGTCATCCAGTTACACTTTCTGTAAACAAGGCAAGACAGATACATTTTCTAGAAAGAAATTAGGTTTTGCCAGAAGCATCCTTCAAGCCTTACTGAAGTCCATTTCTGTTACTCAAACCTCCACCCCTTTTGTACAAAATCTTTGGAA
The DNA here is from genome assembly GCF_019279795.1 of Protopterus annectens. Lineage (NCBI taxonomy): Eukaryota > Metazoa > Chordata > Ceratodontiformes > Protopteridae > Protopterus > Protopterus annectens. The sequence continues at coordinate 473,032,535 of NC_056749.1, read as the reverse complement.
ATTGTCCCATGATACTGTAGCAGTGATGAATTTATCTCTGTTGCAGAATACGCACCTACCTTCCCTCTCCCTTCTCTCTCTCTTTCTCTATCTGTAACTGACGTGGATCCCTGTAGTATTCTGTTTCTTCCTTTTAACTTTTTTGGGCATGAGAGTGTCCTTCTTGAGCACTAGAACATGCAATCTCCCTCCTTCCCCTTTTCTTCTCTTTTTTTTCTATCCATGACCAAGGTGGATCCCTGTAGTATTACACAGTATGCTTTTACCTTATTTAGGCACAAGTCTATCCTCCTTGAGCACTAGCCTCAGCCCTTTTTTTCCAGGGGCAAGAAATCCCTGAGGATTTTCATGTCCACCTGTCCCTTAAGTACCGGCATGTAGTCTCATGCAAAGCTCATAGGTCAGATGTAATAGTTTTTAAAGACCAGCCAGACATCTGGTTGGTAACTGTGTCCATACAGCAACAGTTATCTATTTGATCTATTGTTATACTAATTTATTACACTACTGGACTTCAAATCTGATCAAACAATAGTGTGTGCCGGTCTTCCAAGATAGCTGCACACTTATCAACAGCATAACTTCAGGTCTTCCAGTGTGAATAAAGAAACTGAGAAAAGGAATGTCATTGACATTTTTTTTTTGTAAAATTCAGTTACTTGCTAGTTAATTGCACTGCCTGGATGCCAGCAAAAAAAGAAATTTGGAAAACCTGAAAGAAAATAAACCAAAAAAGGTGAAGAAAGAAACACTGCCTGGGAAGGATTCTGCAGGTGTTAGCAAAAAGTAGTTCTGGCTTCAGCTTTGGTTCCAGAGATGGCTTCAAGTAATTTAGAGGGAAAAAATCAGATGCACTCAGAGGTGATTAAAATAAATGAAATACTGAGTGAATGTATCAATTCAAACAACAATGGCTGAAAAAAATAGAAGTTTTAAGTTGACATTCAGATGAAGTGATAAAACTGCAAAATCAGACACTGACATGATGAAAACCTAGCTGAATATGAGGAAAACTGCTTAAAAAACTAGCATTAGAAGACAGAGCACACAGAGAAAACCTGAGTTTTTCTGTTGTTGCAGACAAACTGGAAGGAGCAGACTGTATTAATTTTATGAAAGCACAAGTAAGCAAACTGGACTTGTGTTCCACTTCAGAATCTGCTAATTGAAAGAGCACATCAAATGCATGCTCCAAACCTGGCCACAAGAAATCAGCCAAGACCTATATTAGTAAAGATGCAATTATTCCAGCAGAAAAAGTTGATCCTGAGAAAACTGTGGCAGAAGGGAAAGTATTAAAAAATAGAGACAGCAGAGTGTCTGTAGAAAATGTTCATTCATTGTATACCACAAAGAAAAGAAGCATATTTGTCCCAGTAATCAGGGAATGTCAAAAGGCAGGTGTGAGTTTCAAGCTGCTGTATCCACCTGTCTTCAAAGTGGTTTTTCCTGGAGGATCAAAGTCATTTTTGATGCAGAACAGGCTAAGGAAGAAATAAAGTTTATCCAACAAAAAGTGAGTTAGCAAGCAGAAGGGAATGCTGCTTTTCACTCTCTTGATGATAAGTTTCATAGAAAGACTTTGAAACTGAAACCTTTTTTAATGTTCCAGAGGAAAATGCTTGAGACACAGAAAAAAGCACAGTAGTTGACTAAACGAATCAGCAGTACTTTGGACAGTACCAGAGTCTGGTGTTAAGAGATGGAGATGAACATAAACAAGACAAGCCACTCTGAAGTTAGTGATTAAATGGAAGAGTATAAAGCTTCTTATCACATTTGTGAAATATGGTTTGGCAAGAAAAAGTGGTTGAAAAACACTGGAATTTGTTAACTTTGTTTAAACTTGTGGGTGGATAGTAAAGCATATACCCCATCTTATATCATAAGTATTTAGGAGGACACTAAAAGGGGGGAACCAACTTTAAGGAAAACATGTTTTGTTCTTATTTTTATTTGTATAAAATATTTTATGATATAAACTATGTGCTATATACAAGGGTATTTTAAAATGTGGGGGACTTTTTCAATGACTGTTGTATGTGTTAAAGATATTAAAGTAAACAAGTGATGTTATGTAGTCCTATCTCGCCGTAATTTTTGCTGGATGGGTTCAGAGCTGATATTCGGCTCCGACTCGACCTATACTAAAGCTTGAGAGCTTTTTACTGGCTCAAGGCTAGCCCCTATCCCATGGTGCCTCACAGCAATTCCTCAGAGCTTGTTTGCCGTGAAAGCTTCGAGGTTGTGTCTTACTGGCTCATTGGCTAAGTAGAACGATTTTGTACTTATTTAGTCCTTTTCTACCACCTTTTTCTGTCATGTTATATATATATATATATATATATATATACATATATATATATATATATATATATATATATATGCGTATATATATATATATATAAATATTTATATATATATATATATATATATATATATATATATATATATATATATATATATACATACATATATATATTTTATATATATATATATATCTATACATATGTATATTTTATATATATATATCTATCATCATCATCTTCTTTTGGCTGTTCCCGTTAGGGGTCACCACAGCGGATCACCTGTTTCCATTTCTTCCTGTCCTCTGCATCCTGCTCTGTCACACCAACCACCTGCATGTCTTCTCTCACCACATCCATAAACCTTATCTTTGGCCTTCCTCTTTTCCTGTTACCAGGTAACTTCATCCTTAGCATCTTTTTCCCAATATACTCAGCATCCCTCCTCAGCACATGTACAAACCAACGTAATTGTGCCTCTCTGGCTTTGTCTCCAAACCTTCCAACCTGGGCTGACCCTCTAATATACTTATTCCTAATCCTGTCCACCCTTGTCACACCCAGTGCAAATCTTAACATCTTTAACTCTGCCACATCCAGCTTAAACTCCTGCCTTTTTGTCAATGCCACTGTCTCCAACCCATATAACATAGCTGGTCTCACTACCCTCTTGTAGTAGACCTTCCCTTTCACTCTTACAGGTAGTCGTCTGTCACAAATCACTCCTGACACTCTTCTCCATCCACTCCATCCTGCCTGTACTCTCTTCTTCACCTCTCTTCCACACTCAACATTACTCTGAACTATTGACCCCAAGTATTTAAACTCATCCACCTTCGCCACCTGTACTCCTTGCATCCTCACCATTCTTCTATCCTCCCTCCCATTCACACACATATATTCTGTCTTAGTCCTGCTGACCTTCATTCCTCTTCTCTCTAGAGCATATCTCCATCTGTCCAGGGTCTCCTCCACCTGTTCCCTACTCTCACTACAGATCACAATGTCATCTGCAAACATCATAGTCCATGGGGACTCCTGTCTGAGCTCGTCTGTCAACCTGTCCATCATCTTTGCAAATAAGAAAGGGCTCAGAACTGATCCTTGATGTAACCCCACTTCCACCTGAAACACATCCGTCACTCCCACTGCAGACCTCACCTCTGTTACACTACCCTCGTACATATCCTGTACCACTTTTACATACTTCTCTGACAATCCTGACTTCCTCATACAATACCACAACTCCTCTCTAGGCACCCTGTCATATGCTTTTTCTAAGTCTACAAAAACACAATGCAACTCCTTCTGACATTCTCTGTACTTCTCCATCAACACTCTCAGAGTAAACATCGCATCTGTAGTGCTCTTTCCTGGTATGAAACTATACTGCTGTTCACTAATCATCACGCCCCTTCTTAATCTAGCTTCCACTACTCTTTCTTATAACTTCATGCTGTGACTGATCAATTTAATCCCTCTGTAGTTACTACAGCTCTGCACATCACCCTTATTCTTAAAAATCGGTACCAAAACACTTTTTTTCCATTCCTCAGGCATCCTCCAGCATACTCTCACTTTCTAAGATTTCGTTAAACAATCTGGTTAAAAACTCCACTGTCATTTCACCTAAACACCTCATGCTTCCACAGGTATGTCATCTGGGCCAACAGCCTTTCCATTCTTCATTCTCTTCATAGCTATCCTTACTTCCTCCTTGCTAATCCATTGTACTTCACGATTCACTATCCCTACATCATCCAACGTTCTCTCCCTCTCATTCTCTTCATTCATAAACCCCTCAAAGTACTCTTTCCATCTCCTCGCTTGTATGTTTCCCTCATCATCCTTTATCACCTTTACCTGCTGCACATCTTTCCTAGCTCAGTCTTTCTGTCTAGTCAATTGGTACAGGTCCTTTTCTCCCTCCTTAGTGTCCAACCTTTCATACAACTCTTAATATGCCTTATCCTTAGCCTTTGCCACCTCCCTCTTTGCCATGCACCTCATCATCCTTATACTCCTGTCTACTTTCTTCATCTCTCTGACAATCCCACTTCTTCTTTGCCAACCTCTTTGCCTGTATACTCTTCTGTATTTCCTCATTCTACCACCATGTCTCCTTGTCGTCCTTCCTCTGTCCTGATGTGATACCAAGCACCTTTCTAGCTGTCTCCCTTACTAGCTCTGCTGTAGTTACCCAGCTATTTGGTAACTCTTCACTGCCACCCAGTGCCTGTCTTAACTCATCCCTGAGCTCCAACTCACAAGTACCCTTTTTCAATTTCCACCATTTGATCCTTGGTGCTGCCCTCACACTCCCCCTCCTCTTCTTGATCACCAACGTCATCCTACAAACCACCATCCTATGCTGCCTAACTACACATTCTCCAGTCACCACTTTACATTCTCCAATCTCCTTCAAACTGGCCCTCCTGCATAAGATATAATCCATCTGTGTGCATCTTGCTCCACTCTTGTATGTCACCCTATGCTCCTCTCTCTTGTTAAAATACGTATTCACCACAGCCATGTCCATCCTTTTCGCAAACTCAACTACCATGTGACCTTCTGCATTCCTTTGTTGAACACCATATTTACCCATCACTTCCTCATCCCCTCTGTTCCCTTCACCAACATGCCCATTGAAATCTGCTCCAATCACCACTCTCTCACCCTTGGGTACAGTCATCACCACTTCATCCAATTCACTCCAAAATGTTTCTTTCTCATCCACTGCACACCCAACTTGTGGAGCATATGCACTAACAACATTCATCATTACACCATAAATTTCCAGCTTCATAAACATCACTCTATCTGACACTCTTTTCACCTCCAAAACACTCTTCGCATACTGTTTCTTCAGAATAACTCCTATGCCATTTCTCCTCCCATCCACACCATGATAAAACAATTTGAACCCACCTCCGATACACCTAGCCTTACTCCCCTTCCAGCTGGTCTCTTGCACACACAATATACCAACCTTCCTTCTGTCCATCTTATCAGCTAGCTCTCTCCCTATACCAGTCATACTGCCAACATTCAAAGTTCCAACCCTTACTACCACAGTCCTAGCCTTTCTCCTCTCTTCCTGCCTTCGGCCATGCCTTCCACTTCTTCTCCTCCTTCGGCCAACAGTAGCCCAATTTCCGCCAGCACCCTGTTGGCTAACAGTACTGGTGGCGGTCGTTGTTAACCTGGGCCTCGACTGATCTGGTATGGAAATATTTACTGGTGACTGCATGAAATGATTTGAAGTTTTACGCTGGATGCCCTTCCTGACGCAACCCTCCCCATTTATCCGGGCTTGGGACTGGCACAAAGAAATGCACTGGCTTGTGCATCCCCAGTGGCTGGGTTATATATATAAAAATAAAGGTGTAAGGAAGAAGAAAAAAAAAATATATATATATATATATATATATATATATATATATATATATATATATATATATATATATTAATAGTTTCTTCTATATTGTGCTTCTGTTTTTTGAAAGTTTTCGACCCTTATCCCCTTCTTAGGACTGCACGGCCCCTTTAAATTAGAGGGCCGTAATGCCCATTTAAGTTAGAGGGCCTTTCTTCCCTGTGTGTGTGTGACTATTAAAAAAAAAAAAAAAACCTTTTCTTCTTCCTTACACCTTTATTTTTTAGTCTTTAACTATGTCTAAAGATAAAGATAAGGATCAAAAGGATCATCGCCCTTCAGGCTTCAAAAAATGCGACAGGTGTGTGCAGAAAATGTCTCTTACAGACAGCCACACCAGTTGTGTATATTGTCTGGGCGAAGCCCATTTACAGGAACCTTGCACCTTCTGTCATGCTTTTAGTACAAGAGTGTTAAATGAAAGGAAGAGAAAGCTTATTGACAGGGGTCTCATGACTAGTTCCTTCCGGGAACAGCTAGAACTTGGTCAGGCAGCTCCAAAATCTTCAAAGAGAAAATCAGCGGCCCCAACTTCCGAGTCGACCAAAAAGTCTAAAGCATCGGAACCAAGGAGTTCTGGTTCCGACTCTGCTTCATCTTTGGTGCAGTCTATTCCATCAGTTCCGAGACGGTCTTCGGTACCGAAGGTTTTGCCTGACATCGAGACTGCATCTCCTATTTTGAGATCTCCTATTTTGGAGAGAAGGAGTTCTCCTTCAGTCTCCACCAGATCCTCCAGGACCCTATCAGATGAGGACATTGAGAGGGTGGTGAAGAGGTTGCTTTCAGATCCGGCTCTGGCTAGAAAATTGACCCCTCCAGACCCAAAGGTCTCCCCCGTACTGATCACTGTTCCTCCTCTGACTGCTTCACTCTCGGAGCCTATTACATTAGGTTCCTCTGTCTTCAACCCTTCGGCTCCAGTGATTCAGCCTGATTCCTTAGAGCCAATTACTCTATCCTTGATGGCTCAGTCTGGAGCTGAGGGTTCTGGGAGCCGATGCTCTTGTGTCTGCTCTGAGGGGGACAGTCACCCTGGGTTCTCTTCGGAACCGACCCTCCCTCTTGGAGCCTCTGCTTGACTCAGCTCGGCTCCCACTTCTGCTTCAGAGCCGTTCCCTCTTGCTAGGAGTCAACCATCTGCCCCCTCAGAGTGGAGATCTTCGGAGTGGGGGGAAGGCTTTCGAAGCTATAGAGAAGGCTTTATCCTCTGCCAAAGCCATTCCTTTGGAACCTGTGTCCCACCAGCAGCAGGCAGCAACCTCTTCCCCCCTGCCAACCCTACAGCATAGGGAACCAGAAGCCCAAGTAGCCACTATTGGAGGTGCCCCCTCTTCCGAGACCTCCCCAGATTATCCCACTGGAGAGCTCCATCGGAAGAGGTTATGTAAGAGAAAACATGTCGACTCCCCTGAGTCTGTCACATCAGACACTGATTTAGAGGAATCAGAAAAGTCCCCTAGATCTCCCTCTGAGGATGTCTCCTTCTCTGACATCCTAGAAATCCTTAGAAAGAGGGGTTATTGGAAGACCTCTAACCCTACTGAGGATGAATCAGTGTATCTTGAGGCCTTTGGTTCCCGACCTTCCACCTCTTGGGTGACACCACCTTATGACCAACTTTTGGAGGGTCATTTTGCGGAAAGCATGGACCTCTCCAGATTCAGTGGAAGCCGTCCCAAGGAGGCCAACCAAATTAATGACAGCACCTGAGGACAAGTCTTTCCTTAGCAAGGGAGTTCCAGTTGATGCTATGGTGGTAGCAGTGGCCACCAAGAAGGAATTATCTGAGACGTCTTCTAATATCCATCCTCCTAACAAGGAGTCCAGGATGATGGATAGGTATAGGAAGCATACTTTTTCTTCAGCGGCATTTACACTAAGATCGCTGAATTACCTGACTCATTTCACTCGTCTGCAGAGGGATCTCCTGAAAGAGTTAGGAGATGCCCTCCAGGGTTCCATGGATAAGGTTTCAGCGCAGCTCTCCACCCTTACTTCCGTAGCCAACTCCTCCATGAGGCTAATCTCATATGCGGCAGATGGAGCGAGCAGGGCTGCCACAGCAGGAATAGCCCTCAGGAGACATTCGTGGATGCGGCTTTGTAATTTTACAGAATCCTTCAAGTCTTTCTTCACTAACGTTCCCTTTGGTGGTTCATCTCTTTTTGGACCCCAAGTGAAAGAGACTTTGACTAGGTGCGAGCAGGAAGGAAAAATCTTATCTACCATTGGAGTCCATTTCTCTCTCTCATCCAGACCCTATCCCAAGGGTAATACAGGAGGGAAAAATGTTGTTCCACAAATCCCAAAAAGATTTTCCTCAGGCACAAGGTCAACCCTCCCCCAGGGGCAGAGGGGGAGGATATAACGGAACACGCCACACTTGCGGCAAAGGAGGTCCGCAACATCAGGGAGACAGAGAAGCTTTCTCTGATTGTCCCTTCCATCGACCCTGAGGGGTTGCCCGACTGTCCATCTCTGGAGGAAGTCGGGGGTCGTACATTGCTGTACTCAAGCACTGGCTATCACTCAAGATCATTGGGTACACACAGTAATATCCAGAGGTTACCTGATTCCCTTTATTTCTGAACCCCCAACTAACGGGTCTCTTCCAGAGGTACAACCCACTCAACTAGACCATGCAACATCAGAGGTCATCTCGTTGCTACAAAAAAAAGAGTCATCCAAGAAGTCCTCACAGAGCAAGTAAGATCCGGAACTTACTCTCGATTCTTTTTAGTTCCAAAAAAGACAGGGGACTGGAGATCAGTTCTAGATCTCAGTAGGCTCAACAAGCATGTAAGAAAATCAAAGTTCCGAATGGTCACTCTGCAGTCGATATTTCCTTTTATCGGGAAAGACAACTGGATGTCCTCAATCGATCTCTAGGATGTGTACTACCACATCAAAATGGACAGGCGCTCCAGGAGATACTTAGGCTTCTGACTGGGAGCCAGCCATTTTCAGTTCAGAACACTGCCATTTGGCCTCACTACAGCCCCCAGAGTGTTTACCAAATGCATGACTGTGGTAACGGCTCACCTGAGACGTCGAGGATTCCAGGTGTTTCCGTACCTAGACGACTGGCTCCTCACTGCTACCACCAAGCATCAACTCATAAGAACCAGGGACAAGACTCTATCCTTGTGCGCCAGCCTAGACATCACTGTCAGCTTGCAAAAGTCAGTCTTATCTACCTTGCAGCATATTGTAAATCTAGGCTCAGAAATAGACATAACCACCATGTCAGTAAAGCTAACACAGGAAAGAGTGGAATCTCTACGCAGTCAGATCAGATCCTTATTAAACAAACAAAGAGTCCAGGCCAGAGTAGTACTACAAGTCTTAGGGACTATGACTTCCGCCATCTTATTAGTTCCTCTTGCTCGTCTACATATGAGGATTCTCCAGTGGATGCTGTTTGCACAATGGTCGATGCAAGACCTTCCATTGTCTCACCAGATATTAATAACAAATGCATGCAGAAAGGATCTGACATGGTGGTTACACAAAATAACTTGTCATAGGTCGTCCACGTGTTCCTCCCCAAGAGAAAGCAGTTTTGACCACGGACACTTCCCTGATAGGGTGGGAGGGGCATTATCTGGGAAAGACAGTCCCAGGTACTTGGCAAAACAATGAGAACCACTTACACATCAATGTTCTGGAGATGAAAGCGGTGCTATATGCGTTGCAAGCATTTCACAGCTCCCTTCCCACTGGAACGATTGCGATTCAGTCAGACAACATGTCTGTTGTGTGGTACATAAACAAACAAGGGGGAACCAAATCTTACCTGCTTTGCAGAGAGGCATTAAGAGTTTGGAAATGGGCGATGGATACTCAACGCTTCCTGACAGCAACCCATATCCCGGGGAAATCCAACGTAATAGCGGACAAACTCAGCCGAGCAATTCTGATGCCTCACGAGTGGTCCCTAATCCAATGGTTGCGAAAGAGATCTTTCACAAATGGGGCCAGCCTTGCTGTGATCTCTTTGCCATTCACCTGAACACCAAATGCAGCAGCTACTTTGCCCTCATTCCCCATCCAGGGATGTCACCCAGGGATGCTCTAGTTCACGATTGGCCCCCGGGACTTCTCTATGCCTTTCCTCCCTTTTGACTTATACTCAAAGTAATACAGAAAGCAAGACAGTTGAGGAGTTCCTTGATCCTCATTGCTCCTTACTGGCCTTGACAAGTTTGGTTTCCTTTCCTGTGGCCCTACGTTTTGGAGGAACCATGGATTCTGGATCCATCTCCAGATTCATTAATTGGGACAGTTCCACCCCTCCGTCCACACCCTCAAATTAACAGCATGGCTGCTACAATTCCACGTATAGCCAGGTACATTCCCTCATCTCCAATGGTCAAACACATCCTAATTTCATCCCATAAACCTTCCACTCAGAAACTATATTCTAGCAAATGCAAAAGGTTTTCCCTTTGGGCTACAAACCAGGGCTTAGATCCATACACAGCTCCTTTAGAATCTGTTTTATCCTTCCTAACAACAATTTTTCATGAAGGAGCGGCAGCCGCTACAGTTAGAATTCAATTAGCCGCCATATCCAATTTCCATTTTGGTTTCATGGGAAATCCAATCATGCAACACTCCCTCTGTAAAACCTTCTTAAAAGGAGTTCTTTTTCTTAGGCCCCCAATAAAACAACCTTTAGAACCCCGGGACTTAAATTTAGCCCTCTTATCTTTGTTGTCTGCACCCTTTGAACCATCCTCTTTATCAGATTTAAAATTGTTATCATGGAAAACCCTGTTCTTCATAGCTATAACATCGGCTAGGAGAGTCTCGGAACTTCAAGCCCTAACTATTCGATCTCCTTACTTTATCTTTCACAAGGATAGAGTCTGTCTTAGGACAAACCCTTCCTTTCTCCCTAAGGTATGCTCAGAACACAACCTGAATACTACCAATGAGCTACCTGTGTTTTTTTCCAAACCACTCTAATAAATCAGAGTATAGACTTCACCAGCTAGATGTCCACAGGATACTCAGATTCTTTATACATAGGACCAAAGAATTCAGGAAATCTGATCAAATTTTTGTTTCCTTTTCTGACAAAAGAAAAGGCTTACCTGTTTCAAAAATTACTCTTTCAAAATGGCTTTCGGATTGCATATCCTTTGCTTATCAACAAGCTGGTAGACAATTACTGTTAAAAGCTAAAGGTCACTCTACTAAGGCTGTAGCTACTTCATGCACCTTTAGATGTAGGCTCCCAATTGATACTATTTGTGCAGCAGCTACTTGGGCAAGACCACATATGTTTGTCACGCATTACAAATTGGATTTGGCCTCCCGGGACAGGTCATCCTTTGGGTCCACTGTGCTGAAGAGTCTCTTTGCTTGAGCCACCCGGGATAAAGGTGCTAGGGACGCTGTCCCATCAAGCAAGAATTACGGCGAGATAGGACTACATAACATAAAGAAGTTATGTACTTACCATAACTTTCCATGATGTTCATCATGTTACACTGCTGCAGTCATTACACTTGGGTTATCCTGCCATCAGGCGGTCCCTCAGTCGGCCAGAGTTCCAAAGTCTTGGTCCGGCGTCGGTTGCTGTCGCTTCTTCCCTGATGTCAGTGCGACAGGGGTATATAAGATGCAGCCGACGCCATTTTCTTCAGTCTTTCTTGCCGCACGGTGCCTGAAGCAAAAGCAGTTCGCAAGTGCCGGTCAGCCGACTCCTGAGATTTCCATTACGAATCCAGAACCGAAGTCTTCTACAAAGCTAAGTACCCCGTTGGGGAAACTTTTTCTTGCTTCAGACCGATGTCGGTAAAAGTTAATAACTGTATTTCTTGTGGGAAGCAAATACCTCATAAGGATTTCCATTCTTATTGTATCCCATGCCTAGGCCCAGACCACGACGTCACAGGTTATCGGTTTTGTGCTAGGTTTAACAAGCGCACTATTAAACATTGGTTTGATTTTGCCCGACATTATTTTGGCAGAAAATTCAATTACACCATTCCGTCGGAACTACCGACGACCAGAATACACAAAAAGCACAAAGACAAGGACAGGCATCCGAGGCCCAAAACTGACGACGAAGCCTCTTCTAGGCCAGTCGCCGGTTTTCAGCGAGGCACGTTCGCAGCCCCTGATGACCGCTTCTTTGGAACCACAGGCCACCTCTGACTCCCACGTGGAGATGGTTGGGCCTTCGGACACACCAGATTTACAGCCTACCGAGGCTAACCCTTCAGAGGGATCCGGAGTAGCTGAACAACCCGTAGCCTTAGAGGGTGTTTTCAGACCTACTCAGTTAACCATTAAATCTTCTGCCAAGTCTAAAACCCATTTAAAAACAAAGAAACAACTTCAACATTCACCAGGACAGGCCTCCATGCCTAAGAAACAAATGCTCAAAATGGCCAAAGACCTAATTACTCTGATCAGGGGGTCCCATCCTCCTCCTGATAAAAGGCCTAGACAGGATGCAGACTATGACTCATCCGATCAGGTGTCCATCTCTTCAGATTCATCCTCAGACCTAGGATACTCTTTACCCCCTTATGAGGCTTCTGATGCTGAGGAATCAATTCCTTCAGCCTCTCCACCAGAGGACTGCTCCTTTGGGGAAACCTTACATACCATGAGGGAACATTTCCATTGGGAGGGCCAGGATTACTCAGAATCCAAGAAAAGGCTCAGAGATTTCCTTTTATTACCTCAACACAGACCCCTTGCTATTCCGCCAGTGTTAGATATTGTGGATGATGTGTATTCTGAATCCAGTTTAAATCCTGATTCCTTACATCCTGCTCCAGTTAAGCCAGACAGGTACTACAGAGTCCCTGACTCTCACAAATTTCTTTATAAAAGCCCTGTTGCTGATCCTGAAACTATTTCCCAGGGTCCCAAAGGGGTAAAGGCCTCTACAGCAAAAAATCCAGTCCCCTCTGACAGAGATTCCAGAGCATTAGACAGATGGGGAAGAAAGTATATACATATGAAACTTTAGCAATGAGGGCCTTAAATTGCCAGTTTCACATGCTAAAATATCAGCAATATTTGATGTCTCAGTTGAAACAAAAAATGCTTCCAAATTCAGATCTTTCTAATTATAAGGAAATGCAGGATTTATTGCATGCTGCTAAACAAGTGGGAACACATACTTTGCAATGTGGTTTTGATTCCTTAGAGGCCTCCTGTAGAGCAGAAGTTACAGGGTCTGTCATTAGAAGACATGCTTGGTTAAAAGAGCAGACTTTACCAGATCATGTTAAAGCAAAATTATTGGATGCACCTTTGCAGCAGGATGTTTTATTTGGAGTTAAGGCAGAAGAGGTATTAAAGAAAATGGAGGATAAGGCAAAATCTATGCAAACGTTGAAGGATTTCTTACAGGTTCAGCCTCCTCGATTTAGCAGAAAATGGCCAACAAAGAATTGGTCCTTTTCAGTTACAGACAGACCTCAAAGGGGCAGATACAGACGTCCAAGAGGCAGAGGTCAACAACAAGGTCCTTACAGGCCTCGACAATGGGGTGCTTCAACCCAGAAAGAAGGGGAAGACAGGCCTCAACCTTATAAAAAACAGCCCCAATGACTTCCCACTACAGCTGCCAAACACTGCTGTCTTGGCAGCCCCCTTGGGAGGAAAACTGTCACTTTTCTGTCACAATTGGCATATGATCACCAAAGACAAATGGGTTCTCAACATTGTATCTCAAGGTTACAGGTTCCACTTTCACACTCTGCCAAGGTTAAAAGGAATGCCAAATCTGCCACCAAATCAATGGGCAGAGGCTCAAAGACAAAATACAGCATTCATGGACATAAGAGCTATTCAAAAGGTACCAACACAGGAGCAAGGACAAGGATTTTACTCAAGACTCTTTCTGGTTCCCAGAAAGGACAAAGCCTGGAGGCCTATTCTGGATCTTTCTTCTCTAAACACTTACCTGGATGTTCCAAAATTCAAAATGTTGACACTACAGCAGCTTCTTCCCATGCTGGGCAAGAAAGCTTGGCTCATAACTTTGGACCTCAAGGAGGCATACCTGCATGTCCTGAGCAGACAAAACTGCAGAAGATACCTCAGATTCTTAGCAGGTTCAATGCATTACCAATTCTCTGCACTGCCCTTTGGCTTATCTACTGCACCCAGGGTCTTTACAAAATGCCTGGCACCAGTAATTGCATTTTGCAGACAAAAAGGAATTCAAATTTACCCATACTTGGACGACTGCCTTATTCAAGCAGAGAGCAAAGACATTCTTCTAAAGCATCTGGTGTTTGTAAAAAGATTGCTAATTTGCCTAGGGTACACAGTAAACAAAAAGAAGTCAAAACTAGTGTCCTCACAAGAGATAATATTCCTGGGTGCCAGCTTAAATACAACAGCCCAGATGGCTTATCTCACGCCAGACAAGCAAGGACAACTGACTCAATATTTCCAATTGATGGCAACAAAGACCCAACTCCCTGCAAGAAAAATTCTGCAGGCCTTGGGTTACATGGCATCTTGCATACTACTAATTCCATATGCCAGACTGCATATGAGGAAACTACAATGGTACCTAAAGAGTGTCTGGTCTCAACACTGTCACAGTTTGGAAACAGTAATACCACTTATTCCTTGCCTTCAACAGGAGTTTCGATGGTGGGCTCAAGCCTGTCAACTCAACAAGGGACAGCCTTTCACTCAACCCACAGCCAGGCAAACACTGACAACAGATGCATCGGATTACGCCTGGGGAGTACACATGGCAGGAAAATGTATTCAGGGCAAGTGGCCCGCAGAACAAAGGCATCTTCACATCAATCAAAAAGAGATGCTAGCTGTACAAAATGCCCTTATAGCTTTCAAGGACCTTCTGCATCCAGGACAACTACTACTAAAGACAGACAACACCACAGTTATGTGGTACATAAACAAGCAAGGGGGCACTTATTCTTATCCCCTCTGCAGACAAGCCATGACCTTGTGGAACACAGCTCTAACCTATCAAGTCCATCTGCAAGCACAATTCCTGCCAGGAGAGAAAAATACACTTGGAGACGACTTAAGCAGAAACATCATGTATCCGCACGAGTGGAAATTACATCCACAAATATTCAGAATGATTGCACAAAAATGGTGGAGCCCAGACATAGATCTGTTTGCATCCCCAAAGAATTGCCAGCTACAGAAATTCTGCACAAGGACTTACCACCCACAAGCATGGAAAGTGGATGCCCCCTCATTCAGCTGGAAAAACCTACAAGTATATGCTTTCCCACCACTACCTCTCCTTTCAAAGGTACTCATAAAAACCAGGCAAGAAAAGCCAAAGATGATCCTGATTGCCCCAGACTGGCCATGCCAACACTGGTACCCAATCTTAAAGAACTTAGCACAAGGTCCACCCTGGATTTTGCCTCAAATCCCACAACTTCTGACTCAGCAAAACAATCAGATACTTCACAGTCAGCTCAAGACTTTAAACCTAGCTGCATGGAAGATTCCTTAGTCAAGCAAGCAGTGCCTCTCTCCAAAGCTGTTATAGATGTCATTCTGGAGGCCAGAAAGCCTAGCACTAAGAAAGCCTATTCGGATAAATGGAAGAGATTCTGTGCCTGAAACCAGGCTCACAGCCTTGACCCTCTTGTCCCAAATATTCCTCAGATAGTACAATACTTAACTGAGATGCTGGACAAAGGCCTCCCCTTTTCATCCATCAAGATCCACGCCTCTGCCATTTCTGCTCATTACAACACGGACCCACCAATTTTTTCTAATCCTTTGCTAAAACAGTACCTCAGAGAGGCTAAAAACATAAGACCGCCCCGTAGAGCACCAACACCAACTTGAGACCTCAACTTCGTGTTGGAAAAATTAACTTTACCTCCTTTTGAGCCAGCTAACTCAGCAGACTTAAAATATGTCTCTTGGAAAACTGCTCTGCTCCTGGCAATAACCTCAGCATGTAGAGTTTCAGAATTCCAGGCATTAATGGCAGTGGAACCTTTCATCATTTTCCACCAAGACAGGGTGTCTTTAAGAACAAACCCTACTTTTATGCCAAAGGTGGTATCAAGTGTGGCTCTAAACCAAACTATCCACTTTCCAACTTTTTATCCAAATCCACAGAATAAAGGGGAGAGACGTCTGCATTCCTTGGACATACACAGGCAGTTATGCTTCTACTTGGACAAAACAAAAGCTTTCAGAAAAACCGAGCAATTGTTTTTAGCATATGCTGCAGGAGCACAGGGAAAAGCCATTTCAAAACAGACCATTTCAAAATGGATAGGACACTGTATACGTTTCTGCTATACACACCATGGGAAAACTGTACCTAACAGTATTAGGTCTCATTCCACCAGGGCAACAGCCACTTCAACTGCCTACCTCAGAGGAGTACCTACCAAGGACATCTAGGAAGCAGCAACTTGGAGTTCTATACATACCTTCACCAAGCATTACCATCTGCCTCTTTACTCAAAATCCAGTGCTGGTTTTGCCACTGCAGTGCTGCAGGGCCTTATAGCCACCCCTAATGCCTTATAGAACCAGCCACCCTACCTCAGCTTTGGGATTCTATCCAAGTGTAATGACTGCAGCAGTGTAACACGATGAACATAGTACAGTTTTGTACCTACCATAAATGTAGATGTTCGAGTGTATACACTGCTGCAGTCCAGGTTACCCTCCCTCCTTCCCCTCTTACTTGCTGGTACTTACCTAAGCCTTCTCCCCTTTGCTACCTATGGGGAGTATTTGCTGGTAACTGAAAGTTTTTGATTGCTTTTCTTATGTATGTTTTATTAGCAATTTGCATTGCCTACCTTTTTGGGGGCACCTGACATCTGGGGCAAGAAAAACTGAAGAAAATGGCGTCGGCTGCATCTTATATACCCCTGTCGCACTGACGTCAGGGAAGAAGTGTCAGCAACCGATGCCGGACCAAGACTTTGGAACTCTGGCCGACTGAGGGACCGCCTGACGGTAGGATAACCCAAGTGTAATGACTGCAGCAGTATATACACTCGAACATCTACATTTATGGTAGGTACAAAACTGTAATTTTGTAGTCCATCTCGCCTATATTCTTGTGTCCCTCCATCCAACCCCATTCCCTATTCTGGGGGATCTAGTGGACCTTTTTTGGGGGCTGCCTGACTTTGCTCTTTATTGTCCACCTGGAATGGATTATGTTTCTAATCCCTTCCTGTATTTTACAACTTCTTTCTTATTATTATTACCTGATAGGTATTTATTGCTTTCTTGCAAATTAGATCTGGGGAATTGCCATGAGGCACCATGGGATAGAGGCTAGCCTTGAGCCAGTAAAAAGCTGTCGAGCTTTAGTATAGGCCGAGTTGGAGCCAAATATCGGCTCCAAACCCATCCAGCAAGAATGTAGGCGAGATGGACTACAAACATGGAACATTATGGTAAGTACATAACTTCTTTTTTTTTTTAGTTGTAAGAAATATAAGTTTTACAATATAACAAGAGAAAAAAGGATGGACAAAAGCATGTTTAATGCTCATATGCTGTAATCTTGGGCTGCTGAGAAGGTGGGGTGTAAAAGTGCACAGATTATATTATATTTAAAATTAAGATATTTTCTCTATTTTACAAAAATGAATGTCTAGATTGCTACATTTGGCTTAAGCTGTAAACACATTTTTCTAAGCATGCAGGCTTTTAAAAATAAGGCAAAATTATAAAAGCAATGAAAATGCTTCTTACAACTGCAAAGATATTAGCATGCTTATTTTCCACTGGCAAATGGCTGGGGTGCCTTCTGTGCGGAGTCGGCATGATGTTCTTCATGTTTCACTGTTGCAGTCATTACTTTTGGGTAATCTGCTGGCAGGTTGCCCTCAGTCAGCCTGATTAACAAAGTCTTGGGTCCTGCGTCAGTTGCTGTCCCTTCTTCCATGACGTCAGGTTGTCGGGGGTATGAAACATGCAGCCGAAGCCATTACATCAGTCTTTCTTGCCTCGCGGTGCCCGAAACAGAAGCAATTCGCTAGTGCCGATCGGCTGACCCCTAAAATTTTCATTTTCGAGTTTCAGAACCGAAGTCTTCAACTAAAAGCTAAGTACTCCGTTGGGGAAACATTTTCTTGCTCCTTACCGATGTCAGTAAAAGTTAATAATTGCATTACTTGTGGGAAGCAAATACCTCATAAGGATTTTCATTTGTACTGTATTCCTTGCCTAGGCCCTGATCATAACATACCTTGTTGTCTGTTTTGTGCTAGATTTAATCAATGCACTATTAAACGTTGGTACATTTTTGCTTCTAAATATTTTGGCTCACAATTTAACTATCCAGAAATGACGTCGGTTAGCAATCCGACTACCAAAATACCTAAAAAATGCAAAGAAAAAGAGAGAGACAGGCCGTCGAGGTCCAAAACTGATGATGCTTCTCCTAAGCCAGTCGCTAGTTCACCGGTACTCAGTGAGGTGCTTTCGCAGCCTCTGATGCCCGCCACATTTGATTCACAGACCTCTACTGAGACCCATTCGGAGTCCGGTATGCCTCGAGATACTTCAAGTACTGAACCCGCGGATGTCTCTACCTTAGATGGGTCCAGAGCCACTGAGCAAGCACTGGCTTCTGAAGGTGTTTTCAGGCCTAAAGAATGAACATGGGGGCTATTAAACTGACGCCATCTTCAAAACTTAAGGCCAAAATCTAATTCTATATCTAAAAATCCGACGGTTGGGCCACGTGTGCAGGCCCCCATGCGTAAAAAACAAATGATCAAAATGGCTGAAGATTTAATTACCTTGATCATGGATAGCCAACCCCCTCCTGCTAAGAGGCCTAGGCAAGACACTGATTATGAATCTTCTGATCAGGATTATTTTTCTTCTGATTTTTCTACTGAACAGGATTTATCTATACCTACTTATGAGGACTCTGACACCCAAGATTCCATTCCTTCTGCTTCTCCCTCTGAGGATTTCTCTTTTGGAGAAACTTTGCATACATTAAGGGAACATTTCCACTGGGAAAGTCAGGATTTTTCTGAATCTAAAAAGAGACTTAGGGATTTTCTTCTTCTTCCTCAGCATAGGCCTTTGGCTATACCTCCTGATCTAGACATTGTTGATGATGTTTTTTCAGAATCTAGTATGACTCCTGATTCTCTGCCTCTGGCTCCTAATAAGCCAGACAGATACTACAGGGTTCCTGACTCCCACAAATTCCTTTTCAAAAATCCTACTGCTGATCCTGAAACCATTTCTCAGGGTCCCAAGGGCATTTTAGGCCTCTACTGCTAAAAATCCTACCCCTTCTGATAGAGATTCCAGGGCGCTGGATAGATGGGGTAAGAAGGTTTACACGTCTGGCAATCAGGGCTTTAAACAGTCAATTTCATATGCTTAAATATCAACAGCATATCATGGGGCTACTTAAACAGAAAATGATGTTAATCTCTGACTGTGTGGAAAATAAAGATTTGCAGGATTTATTGCATTCAGCTGAACAAGTTGGAAAACATACTTTGCAATGTGGTTTTGATTCCTTGGAGGCCTCTTGCAGGGCTGCTGTAACTAGATCTGTGCTAAGAAAGCATACTTAGCTCAAAGAGAAAACTCTGCCTGACCATGTTAAAGCAAAATTGTTGGATGCTCCTTTACAACAGGACCGTCTTTTTGGTAATAAGGTTGAAGAAGTGTTAAAAAAGATGGAAGATAAAGCTAAATCTATGCAAACTGTGAAAGATTTCTTACAAGTGCAACCTCCAAGATTTAGTAGGCATTGGCCTACTAAGAACTGGTCCTTTCTAGTCCCCTTGAGAGCTGCTCAATTCAAATCAAGACGTTCCAAAGGCTCCAGGGTTCAGCCACAAGGAAATTTTCGAACAAAACAATGGGGGCCTCCACCTCCAAATCTGGAAACAAGAAAGCACTTCCCTATGGTAAACAGTCTCAATGATTTCCCTCTACAATCACCGAGCACTTACCTTTTTGCCACCCCTTTGGGGGGAAAACTGGCACTTCATGCACGAAACTGGCAAATTATTACCCAGGACAAATGGGTTTTAAATATAGTATCCCAGATATACAGATTTCATTTCCACACATTGCCAGTCTCAAATGGATGGACAGATCTGCCCCCAAATCAGTGGGTAGAGGCCCAGGAACAATTTCTGTCCCTCATGAACATGGGGGCTATTCAACCAGTACCAGAAGAGGAAAAGGGACAAGGTTTCTATTCAAGACTTTTCCTGGTACCCAGAAAAGACAAATCATGGCATCCAATTCTGGATTTCTCCACTCTAAACACATTTTTGGACATTCCAGAATTCAAGATGCTGACTCTTAAACAGTTACTACCTATGCTAGGCAAATATGCCTGGTTGGTAACTCTAGACTTAAAAGAGGCTTACCTGCATATCCCAATCATGGAATCCTGCAGAAGATACCTCCGCTTCAAAGCAGGCTTACATTACCAGTTCTCTGCATTGCCCTTTGGCTTATCTACTGCGCCCAGGGTCTTCACAAGGTGCCTGGCACCAGTAATTGCATTTTGCAGGCAAAGAAATATTCAAATATATCCATACCTGGACGATTGTCTAATTCAGGCAGAAAACAAGGACATTCTTCTAAAACACCTGGCATTTGTAAAAAGGGTTCTAACTTGTCTAGGGTACACCATAACCGAAAAGAAATCACAACTGGTACCCTCTCAAAAATATACATTCCTGGATGCAAGCTTGAATACAACTGCCCAAATGACTTACCTTATGACAGAAAAGCAAATTCAATTGGCGACTTACTTCAAACAGGTGGCCACAAAAACCCTGCTATCTGCAAGACAAATTCTGCAAGCCTTGGGGTTCATGGCCTCCTACATTCTTCTAATTCCATATGCAAGACTGCATATGAGGAAATTTTAGTGGTACTTAAAGTTTATGGAGTCAACATTGTCTGGAAACAATGATTCCTATTATACCTTGCCTGCAACTAGAGTTCCTATTGGTGGACAGAGGCCTGCCACCAAAACAAGGGACTGCCATTCACTCCACCCCCTGTCGCCCAAACCCTAACTACAGAAGTATCAGACTTATACTTGGGGGGGCTCATCTGGCAGGAAAGTGCATTCAGGGCAAATGAAGCCCAAATTAAATGCACCTACATATCAATCAGAAAGAGATGCTAGCTGTACAGAATGCACTGACGGCCTTCAAGGACTACCTTCATCCAGGACAACTAATGATAAAGACAGACAACACCACAGTTATGTGGTACATAAACAAGCAGGGGGGTACACATTTCTACTACCCCCTTTGCTGACTAGCCATGGCATTGTGGAACACGGCCTTGACCTATCAAGTACAACTACAAGCTCAATTCCTGCCAGGAAAGCTAAATACTCTGGCAGACGAACTAAGCAGAAATCTTATGGACCAACACGAATGGAAGCTGAAACCACAAGTTTTCAACATGTTGACATGTAAATGGGGGAGCCCAGACATAGATCTTTTTGCCTCACCCCAGAACTATCAGTTGGACAAATTCTGCACAAGAATTCATCACAAAACAGCTTGGAAAGTGGATGCTCTATCATTCAGCTGGAAAAAACTCTCAGTTTATGCTTTTCCCACTCTGCCCCTGCTCTCCAAAGTTCTGCTAAAAGTCAGACAGGACATACCAAAAATGATTCTGACTGCTCCAGACTGGCCTCGCCAACATTGGTACCCACTCCTGCGCAATGTGTCACTCCTTCCTCCGTGGCACCTGCCTCAGACACCTTACCTACTGTCTCAGCAGAACTACCAAATTCTGCACACTCAGCTCCAAACTTTGAGTCTTGCAGCGTTGCTAATCAACTAATTTTACCCTTGGCATCTCTCAGCAAACCTGTGATCGATGTCATTTTGGAGGCTAGAACATCTTATGTTGACAAATGGAAAAGATTCTGTGCCTGGAACCAATCACAAGGAATAAGCACCTCAATGCCCAATATTCCCCAGATTCTGCATTACTTAACTGAGATGCTTCACAAAGGCCTATCTTTTTCTTCCATAAAAATCCATGCCTCTGCCATTTCAGCTCATTACAACACATAACCTCCCCTCTATGCTCATCCTGTGCTAAAGCAGTATCTCAGAGGGGCAAAAAATTTAAGACCCCCCAGGAGAGCACCAACTCCTGTATGGGACATCAGTTTTGTTTTGGAAAAACTAACTTAACTCTGCCTCCTTTTGAGCCAGCTGCTACTGCAGACCTAAAATTTCTCTCCTGGAAAACAGCTTTCCTTTTAGCAGTCACTTCAGCTGGAAGGATTTCAGAATTACAGGCTCTTATGGCAGTGGAGCCTTTCATTATTTTTCATCCGGACAGGGTGGCCCTCAGGACCAATCCATCTTTCATGCCTAAGGTTGTATCCAGTGTGGCTCTTACTCAGACCATTCATCTGCCAACTTTCTTTCCCAATCCACAGAACAAGGGTGCGCGGATTCTGCATTCATTGGATGTACACAAACAACTTAGATTCTACTTAAACAGGACAAAATCTCTAAGAAAATCGGAACAACTATTGGTGGCATTTGCTGCAGGGGCAGAGGGAAAGGCTATTTCAAAGCAGACTATTTCCAAATGGATAAGCCATTGTATTTGTTTCTGCTATATGCACCATGGTAAACCTATACCCAAGGGGATCAGATCTCATTCCACCAGGGCTGCATCTACTTATGCAGCCTTTCTCAGAGGGGTTCCTACCAGAGACATTCTAGAAGCTGCTACCTGGAGCTCAGTTCATATGTTCACCAAACATTACCATTTACCTATCTTCTCTAAATCCAGAGCTGGCTTTGCCACTGCTGTCCTGCAGGGCCTTATAGCTGCTCCTAATGCTGTATAAATCCATCCTCCCAACCATAGCTTTGGGATTCTACCCAAATGTAATGACTGCAACAGTGAAACATGAAGAACATAGTACAGTTGTGTACACTTACCATAAATGTAGATGTTCGAGTGTATTCGTTGTTGCAGTCCTGGTTACCCACCCTCCAGCCCCCTGTTTTTCTCTTACTATACCTCTCCTTTCTCTTACTATGCTTAAAATTCTTTTTGGTGTATTTGCTTTTGTTTGGAGGTATATTTTTGTGTTTTAAATTATATATATATATATATATATATATATATATATATATATATATATATATATATTTTTTTTTTTTTTTTTTTTTTTTGCTCCCCATTAGGGGAGCACCTGACATCTGGGGTAAGAAAAACTGATGTAATGGCGTCGGCAGCATGTTTTATACCCCTGATGACCTGACATCATGGAAGAAGGGACAGCAACCAACCCAGGACCCAAGACTTTGTTAATCAGGTCAACTGAGGGCAACCTGCCAGCAGATTACCCAAATGTAATGGTAATGACTGCAACAGTGAATACACTCAAACATCTACATTTATGGTAAGTGTACACAACTGTGCTTTCTTCCTGTGGTCACATGGTTTTCCTTCAACATCCCAAAGACATGCTGTACATGGATTGGACACACTAAATTGGCCCTAGGCATGAGTGCGTGTGCCTTCTGTCGAAGGCTGGGCATCGGGCTGGCAGCTTGACACCATAAAAACTCCACTGCCAATCATGAGTGGACAGGTGATCCACTCTGGCGACCCCTAACTGAGAGAAAAGCCGAAATAAGAAATTTTCCACTGGCAAATGTTCAGTGGAGTCGAGACATCTACAGGTGAGGGCAGCTGTGCATTCCTTTCTGACTGAAATTTGCAGACTCATTGCTGAGTGCATTTCCAAGGAGACAAGCTGTTAGCAGGTGCAAGCAGTTAATCTTGAGAATTCTGAATATTCTTTGCTGAGAGAAATGCAAAATTTAAAGGTGCAATAATTAGTAGTTCAGTGAAAAAAATTCAGTTTGAAGTTGTATGAAGTGAATAAGAGGTAACAAACCAAAAGATGAACTCAAGTCGCCATAGACAGGAAATGTTTTCAAAGGCATTTAATAAAATTCCAAAGATAAAAACTAGCACAAACTGGCTTTTGCAAAAGCTTCATCAGGTTTGCTATGTAAGTTATACACAGTCATTTTTAAACAAGGATAAAAAATCATGTGACATCAGAATCTCAGCTGATTGGATGAAATATTAGGCATAATTAATACCAAAGGAAATACGTGTGTGTGTGTGTGTGTGTGTGTATATATATATATATATATATATATATATATATATATATATATATATATATATGGGTTCATGTCAATACATCGACATGTTAAAATAACGAAAGTCACTACAGCGAAACGAAAACATCGACAGTACATGTATACGAAAGTACAGTGCTAACATGGGTCCTGCAAGGGGGAAGTAAAGGATATGATATGATAATATACCCATACTTCCCCTTGCAGGACCCATGTTAGCACTGTACTTTCGTATACATGTACTGTCGATGGTTTCATTTCGCTGTAGTGACTTTCGTTATTTTAACATGTCGATGTATTGACATGAACCCATATATATATATATATATATATATATATATATATATATATATGTACACATTTAAATATACATATATCTATATATTTATATATTTATATATAAAACCATTATGGAACCAATGAAAAATATAACATGTAGAACAAATAAATTTAACTAGATTATCTGTTTATTCTTCAGCACTGGTTTCAAACTTACTGCATCATGTAACCTTGGATATAAATAATTTCCTAAGATATAATCCACTTATATATGTTCTGTCTTAGTTCGTATATTACTATCTCTTCTACTTAGTGAAATTAACTCATACCATAAATTTAAATGTATGGTTAATATTTATCCCCCACTATGTGCTTATATAATACATTGCTGTTAATTTAATGTTCAATGTCAGATAGGTGTTTACAAATGTGCTCTTTGAATTTCTTATTTTTCTTGATGACATAAAATGCCATACAACTCTGGCATATAACCAAGCAGACCAAATTGGTAGAGTCACAATCCATATAACTGTCACATCAGTAGGACCTGTTAGTAATGAGATGAGTAAATGTATTTTCACGAACTAGATGTTTACAAAAGTAACATTTATTACAGGCATATGTGCAGGGGCGGCTCGTGGCATCGGGCTGCCGGACTGCAGCCCCCTCAAAATAAAAACTAGAAAGAAAAATAAAAAAAAAAATTATTTTTTGAAAATTCGCGGACTTCGCGCATGCGCAGTAGTCCCGACTACTGTCGGTCTATGCGCATGCTCAAGGCAGTCCGGCAGTCCCCATAGGGGGACACAAGGAGCGTCTGTGCACTTTTAAAGTGCACAGACTCACCAGGATTATGGGTCACGTCCGAACTGCAAGAGCAGCAGCAGGACTCAGGAAGGAGCATTAGGATCTCGTCGGGCTTTCCTTGGGATCTCGCGGGTCTTTGAGTATTGCGCGGGAAGGATGTACATTAGCTGGATATATTCAGGTAAGTGTATGGTGCTTTTTACCTTTATTTTACAATGTTTATTTGTGTGTGTATGGTGCTTATGCTTTACTGGAGTTTGTGTATGGTGCTTATGCTTTACTGGAGTTTGTGTATGGTGCTTATGCTTTACTGGAGTGTGTGTGTGTGTGTGTGTGTGTGTGTGTGTGTGTGTGAAAATGCCCGAGGTGCTTATGGTGGTGTGGTAGGGAATACCTCAGGCTTGAACCCTGTACCCTGTATGCAGGTGTTAAAGACTTGAGTTCCCTACCCACCACCATTTGTAAAAAAATTGCAGATTTTTGCCTCATATTCGATCTGATCTGTTCCTCATAATATCTGTGGTTTGTAAATGTTGCAATGCTTGATATTTGATGGTGAAGTAGTAGCATTGTTGCCTCACAGCTGCAGGTTCTTGGGTTTGATTCTTGGCTGGGGTTCCTTCTTTGTGGGGTCTGTATCTTCTCCCTGTGTTTGTGTGGGTTTGCTTTTGTGTCCTCCCATGTTACAAAGACATGTCTGCATTATTTCTTCCTGGGCCTCTGCTGAAAATTGTTTATTTGTTCCAAGTCAGACTGTCCTGATTAAAAAATGTTAAATAAAATTGACAGGCATTTGAATTTCAGACTTAAGGGTTTCTGAATGTTTCATTCCTTGCATATTTGATGGTGCAGTGGTAGTATTGTTGCCTCACAGCTATAGGTTTTCTGGTTTGATTCTTGGTTGGGGTGGCTTCTGTGTGGAGTCTGCATCTCCTCCATGTATTTGTGTGGATTTGCTCTGGTGCCCTGCCATTTTACAAAGACGTGTCTGCAGTTTTAATCCCTGCGTCCCTGCTGAAAATTGGTTTTGTTCTGTCCGCAGTAAAATTGACAGGCATTTGAATTTCAGACTTCAGGTTTCTGAATGTTTAATTCCTTGCATAATTGATGGTGCAGTGATAGTATTGTTGCCTCACAGCTATAGGTTTTCTGGTTTGATTCTTGGTTGGGGAGGCTTCTGTCTGCATCTCCTCCCTGTATTTGTGTGGATTTGCTCTGGTGCCCTGCCATTTTACAAAGACGTGTCTGCAGTATTAATCCCTGCGTCTCTGCTGAAAATTGTTTTTGTTCTGTCCGCAGTAAAATTGACAGGCATTTGAATTTCAGACTTCAGGTTTCTGAATGTTTAATTCCTTGCATAATTGATGGTGCGGTGGTAGTATTGTTGCCTCACAGCTATAGGTTTTCTGGTTTGATTCTTGGCTGGGGTGGCTTCTGTGTGGAGTCTGCATCTCCTGCCTGTGTTTGTGTGGATTTGCTCTGGTGCCCTGCCATTTTACAAAGATGTGTCTGCAGTTTTAATCCCTGCGTCTCTGCTGAAAATTGTTTTTGTTCTGTCTGCAGTAAAATTGACAGGCATTTGAATTTCAGACTTCAGGTTTCTGAATGTTTAATTCCTTGCATAATTGATGGTGCAGTGGTAGTATTGTTGCCTCACAGCTATAGGTTTTCTGGTTTGATTCTTGGTTGGGGTGGCTTCTGTCTGCATCTCCTCCCTGTATTTGTGTGGATTTTCTCTGCTGCCCTGCCATTTTACAAAGACGTGTCTGCAGTATTAATCCCTGCATCTCTGCTGAAAATTGTTTTTGTTCTGTCTGCAGTAAAATTGACAGGCATTTGAATTTCAGACTTCAGGTTTCTGAATGTTTAATTCCTTGCATAATTGATGGTGCAGTGATAGTATTGTTGCCTCACAGCTATAGGTTTTCTGGTTTGATTCTTGGTTGGGGAGGCTTCTGTCTGCATCTCCTCCCTGTATTTGTGTGGATTTGCTCTGGTGCCCTGCCATTTTACAAAGACGTGTCTGCAGTTTTAATCCCTGCGTCCCTGCTGAAAATTGGTTTTGTTCTGTCCGCAGTAAAATTGACAGGCATTTGAATTTCAGACTTCAGGTTTCTGAATGTTTAATTCCTTGCATAATTGATGGTGCAGTGATAGTATTGTTGCCTCACAGCTATAGGTTTTCTGGTTTGATTCTTGGTTAGGGTGGCTTCTGTGTGGAGTCTGCATCTCCTCCCTGTGTTTGTGTGGATTTGCTCTGGTGCCCTGCCATTTTACAAAGACGTGTCTGCAGTTTTAATCCCTGCATCTCTGCTGAAAATTGTTTTTGTTCTGTCCGCAGTAAAATTGACCGGCATTTGAATTTCCAACTTCATGTTCTTCAGAATACATAGTAGCACAACCTTTTTTTTTTAGCAATTTTCTAAGTTTATAAGATGAATATTTTAAATTTGTCCCTATTTTTGGGACTGTATTCCCCCATTATTGGCTTGTCAGGTTTTTGTGCTAAGGTTGACAGCTATGGCAAGAACTGAATTCACTGAATATGTTTGAGGGCTGTATTCCCTCATTACTGGGTTTGTCCAGGTGTTTTGTACTAAGAGGTTGACAGCTATGGTGAGAACTGAATTCACTAAATGATAGCCATTTAAGTTTCAATCTTCCTCTCTTTTACAAAGCAGCTGATGTGGTAGTGGTATGTTACTCTGACTGTTTTTGCTCAGGGACCTTGGCAGTAAAATATATGGTGGCAACACAACATTTTATTCTAGCAACTTTCCAAGATTATACAAGCAATGTTTAATGTGTCCCTGTTTTGGGCTTTTGACCCCCAATACATTTTGGCTTTTTCCAGTTTTCTTGAGCTGCGGTTGAGATGCAGTTGAGTATTGAGTAGATTTTACAAGGAACTGAGAGCTGCAGGGAATAGAAGTTTAGTGCTTTGCCAAGTTAATACTATAGCACAACAGGCTGTGTACTTGCTTTTGATGCAGAAGGTTGTGGGTTCTACTCCCACAAGGGGTGGATGCTGCCATACTGAGAGTGTTCTCCTTGGTGAAGATACTAACTATGAGTTCGTTATCAGTTTGCCATCCATTTCCTCTTGCAATATTATTACTAGCTTATCATTTTTTAATGTAATATAGGCAATTTATTCCTGAGGGGCAACAGACACTTTATTTTTCGATGAAACCATGAAATATAAAGGTGATTGCTAGCAGCAACCGCTTCATTAGTTACAGATTTCTTTAATGTGGAATTATTTAGATGACTGACTTCAGAGATTGTGCATATTTACTGATAATGGACTGTAGAATTGTGCATATTTACTGATAAAGGTGGACTGTAGAATTGTGCATATTTACTGATAATGGTGGACTGTGGAATTGTGCATATTTGCTAATAATGGTGGACTGTAGAATTGTGTATATTTACTAATAATGGTGGACTGTGGAAGTCTGAGTAGACTTTTTTATGATAAATGTTCTCAACTGGGCAGTTTTGCCATTATGGGTGCATATGGTTTGTTTCATTGCTTACTGGAAAAAATGTTCAAAACAAATTTAAAACACCCTGTAACAAGTGTACTGTATTGTACAAGGAATATAATTTTAGTACAATGAGGAAGGTGTATCAAAAGAGCACATGTATGTTTCATATGCAAGGAGCCTATGATTCAAAAACAGCCCAAAATTAATCTTTATCTGCCACTGGCAAAATGTATTTTCTTTGAATGTGGGTTTCAATGCTGTTTCAATGAATGTGAGTTTCAAGGGCAGAGAAGTTTTAATGCTAAGTTTTCATTGTGAGACTGCATTGCTTTGTTTAACAGATGACCTAGTGTTTGTGCTGTAAAATACAAAATAAAAATTTCAAAAATTTCAAATGAAGTCCAACTCATCATAGAAGTAAAGCAGTATGCACATTAGTGTTTATGGTAAATGGAGTGAAATAGCCAAGTATAATGGTTCATTGGAATGGCTGCAGAGGCTCCATTCAACCATTATTTTGTCAGGGGGGGAAGGGCAGCAAACTCAGACAGGCCCAGCTGAACTATACCTCCCAACTGTCCAGATTTTCAAAGAATGAATAGATTTTTGCTTCTTATTTTTGGTTTGTTGTTCATAAAATTTGTAGTTTTAATTCCTAAATGATTTGCCAGAAGTCACTCAATAAGTTTCAGACTTCATAACCTTCAGAAAAATGCATGTTAAAGTAAGAGCTGTTCTGTCAACTGTCTCAATTTATACAAGAGCAATTTTTAGTACTGTTTATATGTGCCGCCAATATATTTGGCCTTGTTCAGATTTACTGCATTAACAGGTTGAGAGGTACATGCAAATAAATTGCTTTATAGAATTAGGCATAGCCAACCTCTCAACTGTCCCCAATTTTTGGCTCAAAATGTTGCTCTTCCCCCTTATAATCCCTCCATAAAATAGCAATTTTGGAAGAAAACATGGAGGGTTTACAATTAAGAAATAACTGTAATAATCAAAGTTATAGATTACTTGAAATGCATGTAGATTCTTTTATATTTTGTCAGCTGCTCAAGGTAGCAGTACTAATATTAAAGTGTCCCTTCTTTGACAGGTAGCAGCTGTATTGTGTGTCTATTTTATCATCACATTTTTGTCCATTTTCATAAAATTGTGTTTTTTGGCAAATTAGTGACATCACTAAAGACTGAAGTTAGAAAATGACAGACATTTGAGTTTCAGATTTTATACCCTTCAGAAAATTCATACTAATGCAAGACCTATTCTATTATCTTTCTAAGTTTATTAGAGCAATATTTAAAAATTGTCCTTATTGTTGGGCCTTTGTCCCACTTCTGTGTATGGCTTTGTCCAGATTTCTTGCTCTTGAGGTTGAGAGGTATGACAAATGTGTCAGGGCCATCACAGTCAGCCAGAGAGATTTCAAATTGTGACATGCTTGTTGCACCCACTCCCCATGTAGTGACTCTGGATGTGTCCAAGCAAGGCAAGGAGTAGTTGTATCTACCTTGGATGGGAGGACACACTGCATAAGTACTACAGTGGCTTTTCATCTGTCCTTGATTTTGCAGAATGGTCTGGTTTCTGTCATATTTTTGTACTTTTGATTTATGCTTATTACTCAAAGTGCCTGTTGCTCTGTGTTTTTAAGTAGCAATGCTTTAATGACCATAAGGTAAGCTTGTCTGAGATCGTAAGATGCAAGTAAGCTTTAATAAGCATACTGTTAAAGAATTGCCAACATTGAAAGCCTTTCTGTTGTTGCCATGCAGAGAATACTTGACTAGATAATGTATAAGCCTTGGGTATTAAAGGACAGGATTCCATTATTTTAAAAAGTTCATTACACTTGTTGGAGACTTCCAGTCATCTCTACAGACTTTACCCGTAAACTAAACAGAATGCCAATCATGTGTGGTCCATAACCTGTACAGTAATCCTTTAGCGATGTATCTTGAGCTTGTTTCTTGTTTGCTTTTCATTTTTACTTTTATCATGTTTTCCCCATGAAACAAGTTGTCAGGCCGCAGGTCCTTTTTCGATAAGAAACATTTTTACAAGTGGGGGCATCACATAGATTTCTACTTTCAGCATGTTACTTGGTACTTTAATAAAGCTGAATATATTATAATTAGGACTACAGTGCAAGGAGAAGTGGTTTGAGTTGAGTGCTTCTGGTTTTTCTTATACTTGATTTTGACTGGCATTCCAGTAATGTATTTAAAAAGTAATTTATTTTTTCATGCCTCACAACCTTTTGTTTCCATCTAGATATTAAGTAAGCTGTCATGCAGCCAATGCATTGAAATATTTTTATTCTTCTACGCTTATTTTTGTCTTGATTGGACTTTCATAATGATGGTTTGCCACCGAGGGCAGCGTATTTAATTAAAGTTAGTTTTTTGTGGTTTTGTGCATAGCTCCTCCCCTTTCTGGTTGACCACACCCCCTTGACCCCACCCATTCAGCTGTCTCCTGCAGCCCCCCTGTGATTTGAAGTCACCAGCCACCACTGCATATGTGCCTTTTCTTTAACTATGCCTATTATTGATGTAAACATTTTTCTCTTTAGAACAAAGTGTTTGCTTGAGATTATGACTCCTTTTATATCAGAAATTTGGACAATTATCAATAATTTCCTTTGATGGATTTAATAAATGTAAGACATGTCAGTGTTTAGATATAGTCTTCTTTAAGCAATATATGTGCCTATTGTGCATAAGAATGAACCTTAATTTATGGTCACTATATTGTTGTTTAGGTTCAGTGATCTCACTGTAAAGAGAGGTTTTGCTTTAGTTGCAAGTTTTTCTAAAGTTGAAACGTGTTCGTTTTCCAGGTGGGAATGTTCATAATCCCTACTAGTAAAAATCGCATATTAGCAAATCTAGTTGATCTAATGCTCATCTGTCATCTGTAGTTAATCTAGAATTTTGCAACATTTTGTCTTTTGAATATGTTATGAAAAATGTGAGGGGGGAATATTAGTCCCATGTAAGTATGTATTTATAGTAGTGTTCTTTCTTTATATAATAGTTTCTAATTTCCCATCATTTGATAATTATATGGTTATATCTAAGAAGTTGATACAAGTAAGGGAAGAAGATAACTTAAACCTTAAAAATGTGTAGTATTTATCAAATAATTGACAAAGTCATATAAATCTCCATGGCTGGGATCCCATAAGGTAAAATTATCATCTACAAACCTTTTATAGAAAATGAGACAGTCCCAAAATACATTTCATTTATTAAAAAAAATGTGTCTTCTCATGTTGCTAAAACAAGGTTTGCATAAGTGTTAACTACAGGAGTGCCCATCGCTACATCTTTACCTTGAAGAAAATATTTGTCTTGGAAAAGAAATACATTGTTGCATGATACAATCAGTAATAATTCACAGATTATATTAATATCAACAGTATGCAGCTGTGAATATCTAGAGAGGAAATCTCTAATGAAATCAATAGCTGTATCATGAGGTATTACTGCGAAAAGAGAATCTACATCAAATGTTACTAATAAATAAGAACTATAATTACATCTTGAATACCTTGTGTGCATTTGTCACAAAAACTCGACTGTCTTTTGTATAACTCTTGGAATACTATAAAAATTAATGCATCACGTTTTCCAAATAGCATGAAATAGTTGTGTCATCCAACCTTTAGATGAGATAACAGGTCTCATAGGAGGTTTGTATTTATATTTATGTATTTTTGGAAGTCCATAGAGAGTTAGTATAATTGGGTGAGGCACACAAGTCAAGTGATATTTGCCCATTAAGAGTGAGTGATAGAGCTGCTTTCTATTTTACCTAGTCCGTTTTGTTGTCCATTTAAGAAATCTGCATGACCTGCTGTTTTTGTTCTATGCAAGAGATAGAGACTTACTTATCTAGGCTATACATTTTACATACCCCCCATGGTTAAATTGTTTCTTGGGTGATATATAAATACACAATGAAGGTCTGAGTCTTTGTCTTTTCCTGAAAAGATTTCAAGCCTGTATAAAATAAAGCACTGCTGGTGATTCCGGGCTGGGTAAGGAAAGTAAACCTATATATTTTTTTGTCTGTAGGGATTGAGCTGCTTTCTAGTTAAATTGTTTCTTGAGTGATAAATAAATACACAGTGAATTTATGGGTCTTTGTCTTTTTCTGAAAAGATTTCAAGGCTGCATAAACTGAAAGCACTGCTGGTGATTCAGTGCTAGCTAGACTGGAGTACTTTTGCAAGGAATGTGGGCAAATATTGCCAAGTCAAGATGTGCCATGCTGATAGACTCCTACCGAAGAAGACTGAATGCTGTAATTAAATCAAAAGGTGCTTCAACAAAGTATTAGTTTAAGGGTGTGCACACTTATGCAACCAGCTTATTGTACTTTTTTATTTTTTATATTTTTCCCTTAACAGATTTGTTTTTCAATTTAACTGTACAGGTTATAGGTCACATTAAAGGTGGGAAAAGTTTTGAAATGATTTAATGTGGTCTCATTTTTTTATATCACAAAAACCTGGCATTTTAACAAGGGTGTGTACACTTTTTATATACACTGTAGGTATAAGCAGCATTCTACCTTCTCTAAGGATGATGCCACTATACAAACAAAAAATGATTGACTTTAACAATTGGGTTAGCTTCTGGTGTCAGTCCAAGTGGATCCTGTATCTGTCAGCCTGGGAAGACATGGTCGACAGGCCATGCTGCTTTGCCAAAGATGGTTTGCACCTGTCTCCCCTAAGGTTTTGGGTACTGTCAAAGGAATTGGCCACCCCTATTTTGCCATTTTTATTTTGCAATGTCAAAATAACCAATCTTCAGACATAAATCCTCTGTATATAAACTCAAGGTACTGCTGCTTAATGCTAGGAGTCTAAACAAGAAACTGCACTCCCTGGAAGTACTCCTCAGTCTGGAAGATGCTGACTTCTGTGCAGTCACCGTGACATGGTTCAGAGGCACAGAAAGCACCCCAGCAATGCAGGGCTGCAATGCCTTCCATATGTTCAGAGCACAAACTGAGCATGAAAGAACCAAAGGGGGAGGTGTATCCGTCTTCATTAAGGATAAGTACACCTTGAGACTGGTCAAACAGTATGAGTCGCTAGAGCTACTCCATGTCCAATTAACTATAGGCAAAGCTTCCCTTACCAAACCATAGCTAGCTATAGGCCCCTCGCCATGAAACAGTAAAAGCATACCACATACCTGGACATACTGGAATTATTTGCCATACAGCCCAACACCTCACTCATTAGTGATTTTAATTATCCTCCCATCTACTGGGAAATATACACAACCACAAACATGCTGGCTCAGAGGTTCTTAGACTTCGTCAGTGCAAATGCTTTGCACCAGCTAATCAGCACACCCACAAGAGGTTCAAATTTCCTGGACATAGGACTTACTAACATGGGGGAGTACTGCCCCCCCCTTGCCATGTGATGTCCTCCCTCATAAGACCGGACCATAAATCAGTCTCATTCGATGTAATTATAAGACCAGATACCCCATCTTTTTTAGAACCAAATTACCTTCTACTAAGTAATAGTGTAAGAAGTTTCAAAGCCCCCTCGAACACAGATAACATAGACTCGTATGCAGAAGTGAACACCAATGCCCTGTATAACCACTTAAGCAGTTGTATAGAATCAGCTGTACCTGACCAGATTAAAACCACGTCTTGCGAAAAAACAAGCCACCCTGGTGGACCCCTAGTATAAACAGGCTGTACAACAAGAGAAAGAAACTAAAGTCCGAGAACAACAGGGAACTCACTCAGTAGAGGAAGAAATCCCACTCTGCCTTATACAAGCAAATTAGAGATCTTGTCAAGTCCTCCAAAGCTAATTGTGAAGCAAAAATAGCCCCCCTATCTAAGGATAATCACAACAAATTCTTTAACTACTTCCAAAATCTAAAAGGGAATACCCAGCTATGCACTGAAGTGGCTGTGGATGGCACCTGCTAGCTGACAGCTTTGGGGCAAACTTCACCCCTCTTTCCCCTTCACTCATCCCCCAAAGTATACCTTCCGGCATTTCTTAGCCTATTATCTCAAGAGAGCAGGTCTTCGTGGCGCTCTCCAAGGCCAAAAACATGGTAACAATGGGGTCAGTAGTACCAGACAACATCCCATGTTGCCTTTTAATAACTTAAAACATGACCTATCAGACCAACTTGGATCCCTGTTTAACCACAGCCAGCAAACTAGCTATGTTCCAGTGGAATGGAAGACAGCAACAATACTACAGGAAGGGAACCGTCAGCTTACTCTGGAGTTAAAGGCCCATAAGCTTGACTAGCCTCATCTGCAAGGCCATGGAAAGAATCATTATGGACCTTGGACCTTAACAAGGACATAGGTAATTTCCAAACTCTGGACCCAGCCTAGTTTGGATTTGTTAAAGGTAGATCATGCCTGTTAAACATGGTTGATTTCATTGAGAAAGTCATCAAGACCCTGGATGAGGGAAAGAGAGAATATACCACCTACCTTGATCTAGGAAAGGCATTTGACACAGTCCCCCACTCAGGTATTATACAGAAACTCACCCAATTGGGATTTAACCTCTACATTACCAGATGGGTAGCCAACTGACTCACTGACAGGATACATACTGTCAAAGTGGGTGACTTCACTTCTAGGAATAGACCATTCACCAGTGGTGTACCACAGAGTTCTGTGCTGGGCACCTTACTGTTCGAACTTTATTTCTCAGATGTCAGGCAAACTTGGACAGCCTGTTGCTGACCAAGTTCACTGACAATTGCAAATTGGGACCAATCTTTGAGTCCCCCATTGATGTTAATATACTGCAGACAGAGTTAACACAGACAAATGATTGGTGCCAAAGCCATGGATTAAAGCTAAATGCAAAAAATGCATTATTATTCCCTTTGGGAAAGTTAACATACCTGCTAATTGCATTACAGACAGCATCTCCCAAGTGTAGAGCAAGTGGTACGTGATCTGTGTACTCGGGTTGATAGTCTGAATTTTGACTACCATGTATCCACAGCAGTAAGAAAATCCTTCTACGGTGCACATTTTATAAGTAAAGGCATCACATCTTATCTAAGGATGTTATAATTCCATTGTACTTGGCCCTCCCTCATCAGACCACAAATTGAGTACAGTGCTCCCTTTTGCATGTACCTCACCAGACACCTGCAACAGTTGGAGAGACCACAGAGGCTTCTCACCAAAAATTCACAGGGTGCACAAAACAATTCTTATGTGAAAAGACTGAATGTCTGTCACTGTATTCTGTCTCCTACAGGTTAAGGGATGGCCTGTGCCTGGCTTACAGGTCAGTCTCCGATCCAGCCCTTATGGAAATGCTATAGCTACAGTTAACTTTGAACCTAACACCACTCTTAAGTATTCAACTCCGGTACCACCTTTAACATTCCTATAAGAAAAGTGCAGTCCGGGTCTGAACTGTCTGCAAACAGCTACAGTTAACTTTGAACCTAACACCACTCTTAAGTATTCAACTCCGGTACCACCTTTAACATTCCTATAAGAAAAGTGCAGTCCGGGTCTGAACTGTCTGCAAACAGCTACAGTTAACTTTGAACCTAACACCACTCTTAAGTATTCAACTCCGGTACCACCTTTAACATTCCTATAAGAAAAGTGCAGTCCGGGTCTGAACTGTCTGCAAACAGCTACAGTTAACTTTGAACCTAACACCACTCTTAAGTATTCAACTCCGGTACCACCTTTAACATTCCTATAAGAAAAGTGCAGTCCGGGTCTGAACTGTCTGCAAACAGCTACAGTTAACTTTGAGTATGTGTCTAACTGTTTGAGCCAATCTTCATTTTCCCATGGAGAGCACTGTGCTTTGGCTGTAAGCAGCACCCCCCCCCCACCACACACACACACACACATCTTCCACTTTCTCTTATTCCCTTCTGTTAGCAAATAGTATCAATAACTGATCAATACTGTGTGTTTGTTTATTTAAACTATACCACAGTAGCCTACTGATACAAGGTTATCCTGGTTTTCCACCTGAGAAATTAAGACAAGACTTACAGTTTCAGAGCAGTCCTTGGTCAATTGTGATTGTTCTTAACACATACTTGTCTTGCTTTGGCTCATTAGCAGCAGTACAAAGAACTGCCTGCTCACACCCTTGTTCTCCCTTCCCCCTTCCCTGTTTATTACCTTAAGACAATCCCAGAGTTAATAAATATTACCTGTGGCAGGCACCATTTGTAAAACTACAATCCACTCTGCTACAGGCCCCATGAAGACTCAGTGTCTCTCCAGTAAGTGTTTTACAACTGTAAATGCCTATTTATGTTGAATTGTATTAGACATTTTACAAATGTAAATGTTTATGTTGAATTTCAAGCCTGTACTCCAATCTGCTTACTTACACTATCAGACTGTTTACCCCACTCATAGGACCAAAAACTGGGACTGGGTTAGCCCCGCTCCGCTTCGCTCCCCTCCCTGCCCCCTTATCCCACCCGCCCCCACTGTGTCTACATTTATAGCCACTAGGCCACACCCCTACTTCCTCTCCAACCTACACAACTTCCTCTCCAATTCCCCCCCCCACCACCACTTTACTGTTTAACCACTACTATTCCTCTGAAGCACATTGACCCCACCCATTGATGACATATAACATGTCTATAAATAATTATAAACTCCTTCCTCTTATCTTACCACTCTTAATTCTGCCATACTTTCTTACTAGCTATGAAAATCTCACATTCGTAGATTTCTCTTATCCAAAATGCCAAACCAAGACCCCCTACCTCCACTGACTCACGGAACTTGCCCACTACTACACTACCCCAAAAATTATAAATTCCAGCCACTTGCTTCTAAAACAACCACTCCAATCAACACCAAAAATCCGAATATGAACTAAAACTACTATTCAAAGTTATTAGACTACTAGCATATCTAAGAAAAAACATAACCAAAGATGGGGACATCCATCCTAATCCAGGCCCAACCTTAACTCAAAATCCTACCAGCCCACCACTCTCCCACCGACTGGTCAACTCCCTCCTAATATGCCACTTAAACATTAGAAGCCTAAACAGTAAGATACATAGCCTGCATGCTGTACTAGCCACATACCTCCCCAACATAATGTGTCTATCTGAAACATGGCTCCGGCCATCAACCAAAGACAATGAGATCCTGCCTCCTGGTTACAATATACTTAGGGCAGATAGAGTAAAGAAAAGAGGAGGTGGACTAGCCGTCTTATATAATAGCACATTTAACATCATAACTAACCCTATACAACCACCCCAGGTCTCTAACACTGAAATACTAGCTCTAAAAATTCTACTAAATAATCATAAGGGCATTAACCTAATTGTCACCTATATTCCCCCTGGGAACAATGTAGAAACACTAGAGGTCATTCTACATTGGATAGCCAACAACTACCCTCAAGAAACCATTGTCCTGGGCGATGTTAATATTGACTGGAACCAATGCACAGCACAGTCCAACCCCATCCCTGTTAACCTACATGGATTCTCTCAGATTATATCATCTACCACACGTATAGGTAACAATAACCAAAAAGAGAGTATACTAGACTGGATACTTACCAACAGTCATCCCCAGAACTATATGTCTGGAACTCTCCCTAATGATCTTAGTGATCACCTGCTCACATACATCATGAAAGACAAAATTAATTGTACAAGCTTACCTATTTATAGGTCTATCAGATCCAAGAAAAACTTTGACCCAACTAAATTTCAACTTGAACTCAAATCATGTAACTGGACAAAACTAAAGTTCCTTCCCCTTGATGAGGCAGTGTCATCATTTAACAATTAATTCCTTACTATACTTGACTCGCATGCCCCTAAATGCTCAATAAGAATTAAAACTCAACTAGCACCCTGGCTAACAACAGACACCAAAACCAAAATAACAACTAGAGACAAAGCGTGGGATAAATGGCGCACTACCAAACTACCCCTAGATCGTATCAAATTCCAACAACTTAGAAATGTGACTAAAAAAGCCATCATACTAGATAAGAAAAATTACTTCTACAATCTGCAACATAAACATCAGAATAACCCTCAAAAGTACTGGGCAGGCATAAATAAACTTCTCCAACCAGGCAAATCCACTACTCCGACCCCAGGAACATTATCTGACAAGAGTCAAGAAG
The DNA here is from genome assembly GCF_019279795.1 of Protopterus annectens. Taxonomy (NCBI): domain Eukaryota; kingdom Metazoa; phylum Chordata; order Ceratodontiformes; family Protopteridae; genus Protopterus; species Protopterus annectens. Next base: position 472,993,857 of record NC_056749.1, on the reverse strand, counting down.
ATATAGACAATTCATTCAATACTTTCTTCACAGAAACCATCCAGTCATTAGCTAACCAACTTTCTCCTCCCCACACTTCTATAAACACTATACCCGACTCACCACTCTCTTTTAACTTCCAGCCAGTGTCCACATCCTTTATCAGATCCCTTTTGAAAAAACTGAAGCCAACCACCCTTTCAGCCGATCTTCTGCCGGCTGAATACCTGCAAATTGCTGCAGATGTCGTAGCCTACCCTACCTCAATCCTAATTAACAGAACCATAACCGAGGCCTCAATCCCCTCAATTTGGAAAATATCCTATGTTATTCCACTCCACAAAGGAGGTTCATCCACAGAACTATCCAACTATAGACCTATAGCCATACTATCACCACTTGCCAAAATTATGGAAAAGTGCATGCACAACCAATTAATGCTCTATCTAACCCAAAATAAACTACTCACAGACTCTCAACATGGATTCAGACCCCATCATAATACAACCACTGCCCTCCTCTCTTTTACTGAAAACATTAATCTTAACCGGAATAATAAAAAAATATCCTCCGCTCTCTTTCTGGACCTATCGAAAGCCTTCGATATGGTAAACCATCAGTTACTTCTATATACTTTAAAAACCCTGTATCTAGATACTCCAGCCCTTGACTGGTTTCAAGCTTACCTCACTGGGAGACAACAAGCAGTAATGTGGCAAAACAAGCTCTCCTGCCTACTACCAAATACCATAAGAGTTCCTCAAGGTTCCATATTAGGACCTCTCCTCTTTTCAGTCTTCATAAACGACATCCAGTCATCCCTGAAGCCACCTGCATTCAATATGCAGATGACTCGACTATAATATGTTCCAGTGCCTCTCTTGCAAATCTACTAACTACCACCCAACATAGCTTCATCAAAGTCGAAAACTGGCTTGCCAGCCATCTCCTGATCTTAAATCCAAACAAAACCAAGTTACTTCTCTTCTACCCAACTAATAGATCTCCGACTGAAAACTTCACTATAAAATCCAATAATGGGACCATCATCTCCCCAGACACCTATACAAAGCTATTAGGAGTAAACATTGACAATAAACTCAGATTTGATATACATATCAACCAAGCCATTAAGTCAGTCAACAAGAAACTTGGGACCCTATATAGAATTAAAGCCTTCCTTACCCCAAATGCCAGGGCAGCCACAGCCCGTTCACACCTTCTCTCTACCCTACTATATGCCTCTCCTGTCCTCACTCACCTTAACAAATCTGATCTGGCCAAGCTCTCATCCTGCTATAATCACATTGCCAGGTTCGTTACAGGCCTAGCCTACAGAACATACCACTGTACTAACCTGAAAAAGCTTGGATGTACAGAATTCCCACACCATCTTCACCAGTCCCAACTCATAGAGGCCTTCAAAATCCTTAAACAACCTGAGAATACCCCAGCACTAAAAACTTAATGACTCCCTACTCCAATCTAAGCTGCCTTCGCTCAGCAAACAGACTCCTTGTCCAAACAACTAAATCTCTCAACCTAGGTGGTGACGCGCTATTTGCCAACACCACTGGTAAAATATGGAACTCTCTCCCAAATAACATCACGCTTGCAACTTCTCTAAGTCAATTCAAAAATAGTCTAAAACTCCACTTCAAGTCACACTGGCTATGTCCTTGCTCAAACCCAGACTAGCTCTGTGTCATTAACTAAAACATAAACAACTAGCTAAGATGATAAGTACTTTGTATACTGTGATAAAGAAAGTACTTTGTATACTTTGTATACTGTGATAAAGAAATATGTATCCTGTCTAACTCTATGTCATTATACTGCCTACCGTCCTTGCTAATATGTTATTAATGTTACATTTGTAGTAATCTCAGAAATAGTAATGGCAGTCTTGTACTTGTATGTAAATAGCCTATGTTTTTGTTAAGTTCTTTCAGCTCATTTACTGCACCTAATTATCAATGTAACTCTGTTGGAGCTTTTCTTCCCGGGCCTCCGCTGAAAAAGGACATGTATCCTGTATCCAGTCGGACCATCCCGGTTAACAAATGTAAAATAAAATAAAATAAATAAATAAATATATACATTTGTAAGTCAAACTGCAGGAGGGTCACTCACTCCAGGGATCTTAACCTAACATCTGACATGAACATGTCATTCTGGAGAGATAGATGCATCTCCCAGAGACTGCCACTTCTTTGGAACAAGCTTCAATTTCATGTGAAACAGAGCCCCTTCCTGACCCTCTTAAAACACAACTTAGATTGCTGCATGGGTGACCGCAAATTTACTCCTGGGCTGGCACCCATGTCTCTCCTGGACAGAGGAAGCCAATACTGTGAACTTCACTCATCTAACCACCGACAATTGGGGCAACTCGGGACAAGTTGGGCTAGGCTTGTAAAGGCTCTAGGGCCGTTAACCTAGCAGCCCCCTATGAACCTATAAGATGTAAAGTATAGATTTCATTATCAACTTTTTTTATATATTATTATGTACCTGAGCATAAATAATAGATGTGTATGTATCAGTATCAGGAAACAAGTGTAAAATAGTATTTAAGTAAAGTTGCTTGTCCATAACTTCCACAGCTCTACCATTATTAGTACATTTAATTAGTATGTCAGTGTTCTGAAACAACTTTATCAAGGCTTTATTCTCACCTGCAATTAAATAAAAAAAAAACAGTTTTAGCTGTTTTAATATTACTAAAAAGATCATAAATATCCTGTTCACAGGCATTTTGAAATGCCTGCACTACAGGATGACTGACAGGAATTAAAGTGCTAGCTTTTTTATGAGGTATATAGGGAGCCTGCAGCTTGTCTGACAACAGCAGTTTGAGATTTAACTGATGGGTGAACAGTTTCAATTCAGTTAAACAGACAGAAAGGTGTCCACTGGAAGCTGGAATAAAAGAATTGCAATTTCAGTCTCATAGAGTTTTTAATGTGAAATAGTATGCACCATTTCACTACTTCATTGGAACAACTGCATGTGGTTGGTCTGAGAAGCCGTCTTCCTCTTCCTCTTAAATTCTTGTTGGTTGAGGCGGATCCAAAAGAAAATGAGGAATTTCAATAGGATCAAGAGCAGACATAACAGTGGCATCAGCAGCGAGTACAATGGTGGTCTGCAAGCACTCTATAGCTTCATAGTTCAAAGTCATTTCCAGTTCCTGTTGTGATGTAATATTAACATCATTGCCTGCCAAACCATTCCTTATGTTAATATCTTGAAAATCTGATTTAAACCATGAAAATACCATACCACTCTTAAAATGATTGCTGTCTTTGTTTAGGTTCCATTTCTTAGTAGCATTGAGGTGCTACTCAAAAAGTAGCAGTCATTGGTGGAGTCATGTATATTATGCATAGAATGGAATAGGTGATGTTCAGTAATAAAGGTTTGTAGCTCATGAATATCACATTTTAACTCATTATCAATGAATGCAAAAAAGGCAGTCATAAATAAGAAATAACCTCTCTAGCAGCCTTAATACCTTAATGCAGTTAATAGAACAGTGTACAATTTATTTTTATTTAAAGGTAGCCAGTGCACTTTTGCTTAGTGCTGAAAGTTAATGTTTTCTAAAAGAAGCCATGGTGGTACAGCGGTAGTGTTGTTGCCTCACAGCAGGAGGTTCTCCTGTTCGATTCTCGGCTGGAGTGCCTTCTGTGTGGAGTCTGCTTGTCCATGCCATGGTCGAGTGGCCTCCAAAAACATGCGTGAATGGGCATACCTTCATTGAAGGCTGGACATCGGGCTGGCAACTCGGCATCATAAAAATCGACTGCCAATCATTAGCGGACCGGAGTTCCGCTGTGGCGACCCCTAACCGGGAAAAGCCAGAAAGACAAACAACAACAACTCAAGCTGTTTCTCATATTTGAGAGAGGAAAAGAGATAAGAAAAGAACAGACAGCACTCATTGTACATGGTAGCACAGGCTTTAGCATGCACTTTAGATGGTTAACATTAATTTTAGGTTAGATAATGCGTTTAGGTGCAGCCATCAATTTGGGGCAGTTTTCCTTCTGGATGTTTAAACTTCATGTTTTGAAGATGTACATAGTTTTGTGTGTTTGTTCCAAGTTATTTTTTTTTTCTTTTGAGTATTTTCATTAAAACAAAACATCTTGAAAACTGTGACATGGGTTTAAGTGGAAATGAGAAGAAACAATGGTACAAAATAGCCTACCAAACATTAGTATATGTATGTAACACAAAAGCTGAAAATACACATTCAAAAAAAAACTGTCATGTGTAATAGGTGGGAACAATAGCTTATCACGATGGCTATGCTGACTATATTATCCTGGGATGAGAATGGCCTTACAGGTATAGATAAAAAGAAAAGTGTATTGAATTATATTAAGAAATGCAAAGTGCAAATAGCAATGCTGCAGGAGACACATTTGGAGAGAAATGAGCATGTGAATCTGACAAAGAGAAAATTTCAGAATGGATGGTCAGCAGAATATCAGGGACAGAGGAAAAAGGGAGTAGTTATACTGATTGCTCGAGGGGCTGTAATAGTGATCAATGAAAAAAAAAAAAGACAAAAATGGTAGATGTGTTAGTAAGGGGCTACTAGCAAGGGAGGAGGATTACAATGGCATGCATTTACATTCCACCGAAAACTGCTGTTATACAGCTAATCATTTCTCCCAAGTTTCTTAAACTGTATAACTGCTGTTATACAGCTTAAAAAATTGGGAGAAATAATCAGCTTTCAGCACGGATTATTATTTATAGGTAGGGACTAGAATTTGATTTGCAATAGGGAGGCTGTATCAGGCAGCCTAGAGGGGACAAAGGATATATTTCTGAAGACGTTTATGAAAATATTTGGTTTGGAAGATATGAATTCAGTAGTAGGAACATACAGAATTTACATATTATTCCCTGAGGTACAATAACTGGGCTAGACTACATAGAAATTATATTTCAAAGGAACATGTGCATTTAATTCAAACCTTTGACACACATCCAGTAACTATTTCTGATCATGCACCAATAAATCCTAAGATAAGAATGTAGGTTAATGAAGGAAATGTTTGACACTGACACATTCCCATGTACCTGTTAATTTAAGGAAAGGTAGTGGAAATTATTCGAGAGTTGCTAGGGAGGAGAGAAATATCTTCAGAAGTCATAGCTAGTGACTGGGATAAAATGAAATGAATTTTAAAAATAGGGTCAAAGTAAAAGAGAAAAAGATATGGTTAAGAAGTAATAGAAATTACTTACAGGGGCTCACCAAGGTTAAAATATTGCAGATTAAGAGGAATCTCAAAGAACAAGAGGTGGAGCAAATGCAGAGACCTAAAGAGAAAATAAAGAGTATCTGGAAAATATGCATGAATTTAGAATGATTGCAGTTACGCAACTATTTTTGATAAGAACTCCGGAGCACAAACACTTTTAGCACAATGACTTAGGCAACAGAACGCTGAAAGGGTTGTCACAAAACGTAGGGAGCCTGTAACAAGAAAAAAAAACAGAGATCCTGCAGAGGTTTTATAGACATTCAGGACATTTTATGAAAATTTGTATAAAGCAAGCAAATGGAGAAATCAAGAAATAGTAAACATGGAAATATTTACGGAAGACTTAATTTTGCCAATGTTAAGAGGAAGATGAGGCTCATCAACTAACTGTTAAGGTAGGAGATGGTAAGATAAAAAAGTGAAGTATAATCAATCTTCAGGAAAGTCTCCTGGAATAGATGGCATTCCTGTGGAAGTTTGGAAATTAAGAGGGAAGAAAGCGATAAAAGTGTGGAAGACTTTAACAGTATTTTAAAAGGAGAGGAAGCACCAACATCTTGGAAGAAATCAGTGGTGACTGTATTACCTTAAGATGGCAAAGACCCTTCACTCTCAGCTTCATATAGACCATTTCAATTTTAAAGCACAATTATAAAGTGTTTATGTCTATACTAGCTAAAAGAATGGAAAAAGTGTTGCCAAAATTGATAGATATAGATCAATGTTGTTTTGTGGACAGGAAGCAAACATTTGACAACATTAATAGAACAGTGATGATCCAGAGTGAAGCAGAATATCTCTGTCGTTGGTGGGTTTTGATGCAGAGAAAGCATTTGACAGAGTAAGTTCAGATTTTATGAGTGGGCGTTGGAAGCATATGAATTCCCTGATACAGTAATAAGGTTAATTAGAAAGATATACGAAGGACGAGAGGGAAGAATTAAAGTGGGAGGGCTTCTCTCAGATATGCTGTGGTGTTTGAAGAAAGGGAACCAGGCAGGGGTGTCCTCTTTCCCCTTTATTTGCTTTATATTTAGAGACATGGGCAAAGAAAATAAGGGGCTCAGAAATACAAAGATATAATTGGTATGATAATCAAGAAATCTTTGCTTTATTTGCAGATGATATTATGTTGTACCTGATAAGTCCAGAAAAAGACATCTCAATGCTGTGGAACATTTTGAGATGGTTTCAATTTTCGGGGGGATATAAAATTAAGATAATACAAAAATTGAGAAACTGGAAACAGTTATTTATGGATATGGATAGTAAGGTACAATCAATGAAAATTCTTTTGGTCCTTTTATTCTTGTATATGGGTCAGAAATATTTTTAGCAACCCAAGGAGAAGTTGTAGACAATAACTGATAAAGAATCAAAGGAATTTATCTGGGTGGGAAAGAGGGCAAGAGTTAAGTGGGATAAGTTGATCCTTCCAATTTAATAAGCTGGTTTAGGTTTATCTGGATTGAAGGGATATTTTAGGGCTACACAGTTAAGGCTCATATACATAACACAAGGCGAAGGTTATAATTCAAAGTGGAAACATGATGATGATGATGAAGCAAAGGGGATGTTCATGAAAGAGAGAGAGAGTGGAATTTTGGATGTAGATCCTTAAGGAGAATGATAAACAGAATTTTGTATTCATAAAATAGAAGAAAGTATTTTAAGAACTAAGTCAGCAAGAGAATGGAGAAAGGAGATTTTTCCAGTAGGGATGACTGCAAGTAGGGGTACAGAAAATAGGTAAGAGGAGTCTGGAATTTACTGGAGAAACCTGGAAAAGGAACCAAGCACAAAGGGTAATAGAGTGGGATGAGGCCAAGAAGACATTTGGATTGCAGACTAGAGATTACCTTCTCTACCAGGGCTTGATCTCAGAGTACAGGCAAACAGAAAAGGGTAGGGGAATTTTAGTTGAAAGACTTGCTCTGGTAGAGTTTTTAGTTGAATCTAGAATAGATGCAGCTGTTAAAAAAAAGGATAATTAGTAGGGCATATACAATACTGCACGATAACTATAAGAATCAGTCAGAGAAAGTTAGAAAAAACTGGGAAGAAAAAAACACAGTGCAAGAAACTTGTGTGTGTGGAATATTTTCAGTCCATATATATCTAGTTAATCACTGTATATTAATCAGATAATGGTAGTATGGGCAGCAAACCTAAACTTGTCTTAACTCAAAAGAAATAATAAAAAATATATAATTTGAAATATTATACAGAATTACTAAGTATTTGAAAGTCTGTTTCCAGTTGAAAGTCTAAGTGACTAGAAAGGCAATTGACAAGGAAACAATGGAAATACGTATGTATGGCTCTCAAGTATGCAACCAAGTCTGGAAGGGTTACGATTTTACTTGGAAGTGTTTGCACAGATATTTTTATACCCCACGCAGACATCAAATAATTTTTCCTCAAGCAGATAGCGTATGTTGAAGGTGTGATGGAGAAGAAAGAGGTAACTAGGAACATATGTTTTGACAGTATAATGAGTTGACAGATTTAAAAAACTCCCTACAGATTACTCTGTCAGAAATATTGGGTGAACAAGTGGGTGTAAGAAAGGAAATTACTCTTTTGAGCTGGGATACAAGATCTGAACTGCCTAGACATGGTAAGGCCTTATTAAGTTTAATTCTGCTGACTGCCAGAAAAGCAATTACTAGAAAATGGAAATCAAATTCTACACCAACTGTATTTGAGATACTGGGTATTATAAAAGAGGTGAAAGAACTGGAAAATGGTTCTTTAGAAAACAGGAGCAGCAAATTATGTAGAAGTAAATGGAAATTGTGTGAATATGCATAATAATATTCAGGAAAAGTGAAGGTTTAAGGGAAGGCATAAATTCAGTGATTTTTTTTGGTAATGTTGAGCTCATGATAGCAAAGAAAATGTATGAGATATATATTGTATTTAAATGGAAAATTTTTAAAATGTGTTATTTTCTTTTCTGATAAGGTATGCTTACCTGTCTTAACTGATAATTTAATAAAGGTGTTCCAAAAACAAACAGAAAAAAAACAGTGTATGTCTTGCTTTGGAAGGGCATACCATCTAGGCCTGGTTTTGCACATTAATTTCTTTGCTTACCAGGTTTAGTTCCAGCTCCTCATGACTCTAGACTGCACAAAGTGGTTAATCAAAATGGGTATATGAGTGAATCAGGAGTTCTTATGTCAAAAACTGAATGGCAAGCTGAAGAATGGTTGCTTTGCTGAAAACAGCCCTTTCTCTGAAAGCCAAAAAACAGCAAAAAAAGTTATGATGTTCTTTTCTACTGTGTGGTACAATGAGTAGTTATGTATAGTTAGTGTTGGAGGAGTAGGAAAAACAATCCATAGATTAACATTAAAGGTTCTGCCCTGAGAAAAGACAAAATCTTATGACTTTTGTCTGCTAGCCTCTCTCTGGAAAACTGAAAAAAAAATAAAGATTAAAGGGTAATGGGGATCTGAAACTGTGCTTCAGTAAATCACAAATGATAAACTGTCTATAACCAGTAGTTGTGCAAAGTTCATCATACTGATCACTGCTGCAGTAGCTTTAGCTATACTGATTATATCCTGCTAAGGATATAACAGCCGGTCAGCTTCCTAAACTTCAGGGCACTTTCCATGCACCTAAACCATTAGTCAGCTCTGACTTGAAAGGCAGGTTTGGGTGCCAAGCCTTTCAAAGCTTTCCTGCCAATGAAGAGAGCACTCCTTACAAGGAGTGATGGTCAGCTTGGGCTATTTCTTTGCAGGGCAATAAGTTCCCCATGAGAAAACACCTTCCACATCAAAAAATTGTTGTTTTAATGTCCTTTCCTGTTTGGGAAAATTATTTTAAGGTAAGAGTTTGTGCTTTAGTGGACTGTCTCAACACTTAACTGTACTTTTAAATGGGAGCATACATTTTTCCTGTTACTTTAAAAGTTGTTTAAAGTAGTTAAACACATTTTTTGTGGGGGCATTCTGTTTATTTTACTTTTTGAGGGGCCAGAAAAGTGCTTTAAAGTGCACTATATATATATATTTTTTTTAAGTGACTTTTAAAGACTTCAGACTTTTACTGGATGCTTGTTTTCCCTGGGGAAGAGGCACCAGTTTTGGCTTGACCATGGAACAAAATACCTTTCCTGTGGTCTGTCCTCATTCCATCCACAAAAATAAAAAGTTAAGCAAAAACCTTTGCTACCACAATGGACTAGCAATTTGCATCCGCCTCAGCTGGGTGACTGCTGTAGCCAAATCTGGTTCCTCAGTCCACTCCTCTTTTACACTGGATCCCTCTGGTGTAGCACCTACAGGCGCTATGGCCTCAGGGATTAACCACTTCCACTGTGGCTTTTGGGATCCCCCTCAGTGGGTAAGGGAAAAACACTCTTGTCAGTCCTGAGAGAGGGAGCAGGGAAGGCTTGTCTGTTTTGTAAGAATGTTATGTCCATCCCTGGGGAAGCTGCTGCTACTATTAATAAAACTGTTGGCCCCATTTCTCCTGTCAAAAAAGAAACAGAAAACTAAACATGTGTCTACTCTACTCAGATTTCTTATTCAGACTCAGAGCAGAGCTCAGTTCTGTCTGTGGGAATTTCTCTTTCTATAAAACTTACTTCTAGAATGTACCAGCATTTTCACTTGTACACTGAGGTTTCTCAGTCCCTCAAAAAGTACTGTGAGCTGTTACTGAAGGAATTTCAAGAACCTACACCCATTTCTCCAGTTCTGTCTTACTGCATCTAATTTTCCATACAGTCAGCCTGCTGTCTCTAAAAAGGCAAATAAGTTCCTCGGTCTTTTAAGTTTTTATACACACTTCCCAAGTCAGATCCAGCAACTATAGCTTTAGTTTTTCCTTCTGCTGCTAAACAGTTAGTTAATCCTAGTCCTTCTATTTCGGATAAGAATTAGAAGATTATTGATGTGGATGTAAAAAAAAAGTGTACTGTTGTGCAAATGAATTTCAGAATTTTGAATTGTCAGGTTGATATGTTAAGGTTTGCCCTGACTAACTGTGGAAGTATGAGGAATGCTTTCTTTGTATTTTATTATGTAGAAATCCTGATTTAAATGTAATTTCTTCTGTTGTTCAAGTCACTACTCATTGTGAGTGTATATGACTCTTAATACTTCTTCAAGGACTATGGCTACTGGTACTGTTTTGAGGTGGTTTGCATGTCTGCATTCTCAGAACCTTCCAGATGATAATAAAAATCAGATTTTAAATGCCCCATGGATAGAAATTTAGTTTTTAGCCCCTCTGCAGCAGTGGTGATCAATAATGTGATGAAAGGGATAAGCTGATGCAGGGAATCACTAAGATATTTCAGCGTTCCTCTTCCAAATTTTCCAAGGGTTCTGTAAGTCCTCATCCTATTTTGGTAAGAAACAAAACACTCAACAAAATGCAGGTAAAAAATGTTCAAGAAGAAATGGCAAGGGGTTTCAAGAAGAATTCTGGAAACTCCCAAAACCAATGGAAGTCCAATAGGTCAGAATGACTATTTAAGAGACTTTGTTGACCCCTGGCATCCTGGCCTCCCCCTTTGTCTTGCCGAAAGTTTGAATCTCCCGTTTTCTCTTTGGCAACAGATAGTTTCAGAGAAATGGGTTCTGAAAATCATTTATGAAGATTATAGATGGCAATGGGAGGAAAATCCTCCTTTTCAGGGGATTATTCCTATTCCTCCAAACCAGACTCTATTTCTACATCATCTTCAGCACATGCTGTCCCATGGAGTGATAGAACCAGTGCCCCATTCCCAGGTGGGAAAGGAGTTTTATTCAAGGATTTTTTTAATTCCAAAGAAAGAATGCCCAGAGACCAGTTCAGGATCTTTCTTTCCTAAATCTGTTTGCGATAGTGCACAGATTCAAAATTATGTCACTTCACAACTTGTTACCTCTCCTTCTTCATTCATGTTTCCTGATAACATTAGATTTAAATGTCCAAGGTGTGTGGAACACCAAGGACAGATGCAGTCACATAAATATAAATGAGATGTTTGTCCTGATCAAGGTATTCAACTCTCTGATTCATCTTTGGTTCCCCAGGACCTCTTCCAGTTGTTACAGGGAATACCACAGTCATGTGGTACATAAGCATGCAAGGAGGAACCAAGCTGTACTTCTTTGCAGGCTAACCATGTCAGGTTGGAATATTGCTTCCTAGCAAAGTCTCACTTTACAGGTACACACCATTTTGTCAGAGCAAAATTATGTGGCAGAGAAGCTGAGCAGAACCAGGGCAGACACTCATGCATGGAAAGTAAATCAGAGGTCTTCCAGGATTTGATCATTCTGTGGGGAGTTCTTCAAGTAGACCTCTTCGCATCCTCTCTGAATAATCAGCTGGTAAGTTTCTGCTACAGGACTCCATGCAAAAAGGCCTGGAAGACAGATGCCTTTTCTTTTCCTTAGACAGGAATGTTCCAGTGTGCTTTTCCAACCTCTCCACAGGGTACTTCTGATGATTCAGAAGGAATCCCCAAAGTTCATGGTGGTGAATCCCTTCTGGTTCAGGCAACCATTGTTCTCCCTTCTTTTACAAAAGGTCAGGAACAATTACAAAAAGCTTCCTCACTGAATGGATCTACTCACACAGGAACAGAGGTGTTTAATACATCTCAAAACTAATCAACTTCATTTGACTGCCTGGATGATAGGGTCTTAATTCCTTTTAAGCATCTCTTTACTGAAGACATGCAGCAGGTACTAATGGAGGCTAGAAAATCTGTTACTATGAAGTCATATGTCAGCAAATGGAACGGTTTCTTAGTTGGTGTCATCAACATAACCGGCACCCATTCACAGCTAGTTGTTTTCCTGTTTTACAATACTTGTGTGAAATACTATCATATGACCTTTCTTACTCCTCTATCAGGATTCATTTATCAGCCATTTTACTATTTCTGCTCATGGAGCCTTCTCATTCAATGCAATCTCATGTCAGAAAGGTTTTGAAATGGATTTTGTATAAGAGGCCTCCAAGAAAATCGGTAACTTCTCCTTGGGATCTTAATAATTTGTTAGAGAAAGTAGCACTTGCTCCATTTGGACCAGCAGACCTGGCTGAATTGAGGTTCTTAAGTTTTACTGATTGCTCTGACCTTTGCAAGAAAAGTATCTGAGTTGTACCCTCTTTGTGGTGAGTCAGCCATATATTATTTTCCACGGGGACAGGGTTTGTATGAGAACTAATCCTTCTTTTATTCTTAAACTGGTATCCAAGTTTACTTGAAGCCAAACTGTCCATCACTCCATTTTCTTTCCTGAAATCAAAATTGAGGGAGAAAGGATACCCCATACCTTAGATGTCCACAAGCAACTCGGGTACTATCTTGACAGAACTAAATCTTCAAGATCTTCTGTTTAACTGCTCATTTCCTTGAAGGTAAGAAAAAAGAAAAGAAAAGAAAACCTGTGCCAAAACAGACTATTTCAAAATGGTTGTCTAAGGCTTTTACCTTTTGTTATATTCACCACAATAAAACTATTCCAGGCATGGTCAGTGCCCACTCTACCAGGGACTTGCCTTCATCTTTGGCTTTTTGGAAAGGGTTGGATTCTAGAAGTAGCAACTTAGTCATCTGTACATACTTTTACGAAGCAGTTTTAGCTCGAGTCCTTCCCAAGTTCTAGATCAGGCTTTGCAAGGACAATTCTCCAGTTGCTCCTGGATTCTTCTCCTTCTACCTTCCAAATGTAGTAAGCTAAGGTGATCTACAGCAGTGACAATGTGACATAGTACTGTTGTGTAAGTAAACTTACCGTGGCAGTAGATGTTTGAACGACTGCTGCTGCAGTAGCCATTCACTCCTTCCATCCACATTTTGCTTTGGTAATTTGTTTATGCAGGGTGTGACTATTTTTTTTTCTTCCTAGTGTTGTCCTTTCAGGGCTCAGCCTCATTTTCTCTGTCGGCAGGAAAGCTCTGAAAGGCTTGGCACCCAAACCTGTGTTGTTAGCACAGCTTAAGCTGCCTGACAGTTCGGGTTCATGGAAAGCAATCTGAAGCTTTGGAAGCTGGATACATCTCATATAGCTAAGGCTACTGCAGCAGTGATTATTTGAACATTCACTGTTGTGGTAGGTTTACTTGCACAACTGTACTTTCTTTTTCATTGTCCTGTGCTGCAATAATCACTTTTTATTACAATAGTTATTTTTCTTCTGTTGTCTTTCTCACGTGTGTGTGTGTGTGTGTGTGTGTGTGTGTGTGTGTGTGTTAAGTGGATAGTCATGCTGGTGCTTATTTCTTTGTATTTTCTCTCTATCTTCTGTCTTTTTCTCCTGTTATTTTATTTATTTATTTTGGGGGAGAATTTCATCATGTAGAAAATTAATAATACACTGTCATCATATTGTATATTGACAGCACTTTACTTTGCCCAAATTATTAATTCTAGTGAGTTCTGCTACTAGTAAAGATTCTGCAAAATTCAGTAGTTTGTGTATACATGGGAAGCAGTATGCATAAGTGTTTAATGGAAGGTGTATCACATATTTATGATTTTAATCTGTAATTGTTCTTATCTAAATTTCCAAATAATTTAACTCAGCTATGTAATGTCATAATTTTTATCAGATTCTTTTTATATTTTTTTTCATAGGGCATACCAGGTCAACAAGGTGCCCTAGGACCTCAAGGAAGAGAAGGAGAAAAGGTTTGTTTAAGTTTTTGATTTTATGGCAAATGGTATTTCAGGTGTTAGCATGAATGTTTCAAGTCAGCCTACTGAGTGGTAAAGAGAAAGTACACTTTTCTATGATAATGGTGAGATGAGGTTCAGAACAAGCTCAGGTCTTCAGAAATCTAACAGGAAAGAGAAAAAGTGTGTGTGTCATACCTCTCAACTGAACAGAATTTCACAGAATGTCCATAATGTTAAGTTGTCAATCTTGCCTTCATTCTTGCTGGATGGGTTCGGAGCCGATCCTCGGCTCCAACTCGGCCTATACTAAAGTTCGAGAGCTAATTTTTCCGGCTCGAGGCAACCCTATATCCCATGATGCTAGGCACTAACTACCCAGATCTTGTTTGCCGCTTTCGCTAGCGAGGTGCTTTTTTTTTACCGGCTCCACAGGTCAGTGAAAAATTAAAAATTTTTCTTCTCCTTTCTTAGGATTTTTCCACTTTATTTTATAAATATATAGTCTATTACCTTATACCACTCCGTTGGGTCCCATTTTTGTCAATCCCTAATCCCTAAAGTTATATCCCTCCCCTGTTAAGGTTAGGCCTTAGGCCCTTTCCGTTTTTTTCCCGTTCCCTTTTTTTGGGACAGTTAGGTAAGTGTTAGTTATTAACCTTTATTTTAACCTAGTGTGTGTGTGTGTTTTAACTTCTAAGGAAGAAATTCTTCTTTCTTTGACAGCTGAATGTCTAAAGACATTAAAGTCTCAGGCTTCAAGAAGTGTGACTCGTGCTGTCAGAAGATGTCACTGACAGACGGTCACACTTCTTGCGTTTATTGCCTGGGACACCTGCACCTGCAGGACTCTTGTTCTGTTTGTCATGCGTTCAGTCCAAGAGTCCTGCAGGAGCGCAGGAATAAGTTAATTTTGAGGGGCTTATTAAAGCCCGAAGGTTCCCCGGCTAAGTCCTTGCCACGTAAACCTTCGAAGCCATCCAAACCGTCGGCTCCATGCTCCAAGCCTTCGGCTGGTGGCTCACCTACTGTGTCATGATCGGCTCCAGCTGGAGCCGATACGGCTATGTCGCAGTCTTCTGCATCGGCTCCAGCCGGAGCCGATGCCTCAAAGACTCTGTCTCCAAAGTCGACTCCGGTCAGAGCCAACGTATCTTTGGCTCCATCGGCACCACTAGTCTCGGTGCCATCTTCCACCCACAAGAGATCTAGGTCTCCGTCCCTAGAGTCCATTCACTCGGCTCCGAGATCGTCTTTGCTCTCAGAGCGGAGCCATCGGAGCCATTCCTCTTGGTCTTCCAGGCTTTCTGACCATGACCTTGAGAGGGTGGTTAGCAGACTCCTAAAGTCTCAGGCACTGGCCCAAATGCTTCACAGCCCATCTCAACAGACAGTGGCTTTACCCATACCATCTTCGATTCCTCCTCCGACTCTGCCCCTGAGTTTGGAGCCGGAGCTGTGACCATCGTGACATCAGAGCTGATACTTCCCCCTTCGGCTCCGTCGTCTGCTCCGATCTCTTCCATGGTCCCATCCATGGAGGGATCTAGGCGCTTGGATTCCCTCGTCGGCTCCGAGGGGGCGAGTGGCATCAGACCCTTGTCCGACCCCGTTCTCCCTCTCAGAGCTTCGGCGCTGGTGAGTTCGGCCCCGACATCGGCTTTGGAGCCATCCCTCTCGGTGCCGGCTGGGGTTCCTATTTCTTCGGAACGGGAACCTTCTGTCCTGCCTGATAGGGGCGCCTTCGAGGTCATGAGGAGCGTACTGGCCCCTGTGCCTGCTCCAAGGTCAGCTCCATCAGCTCCTCCCACTGTAGTGCCTGTTGCGGTCTCTACCCACTCTCTCATTCCCAACCGTAGAGATCCAACGCCTCAGGTTTCCCCATTGGGAATATCCTCCTCTTCCGAGGCTTCCTCTGATCCATCAGGTGAACCCCCACGAAAGAGGACATGTAAGAGGAAGCATGTCGACTCCCCTGAGTCCATTACATCTGATACCGACTTGGATGAGTCGGAAGGGTCCCCACAGTCCCCCTCTGAGGATGTCTCCTTTTCTGACACCTTTGAAATCCTCAAGCAGAAGGGGAACTGGTCTACCCTCAATCCTTCCAAGGACGAGTCGGTTTACCTAGAGGCGTTTGGTTTTCACCCTTCCATCTCCTGGGTGTCTCTGCCTTTTGACCCCCTCATGGAAGTGGTGGCACGGAAGGCGTGGACGGCCCCTGATACGACGGAACCCACTCCACGGAGGCCTTCCAAATTTATCACAGCCCCATCAGATAAACAGTTTTTAACTATGGGTGTCCCAGTTGATGCCATGGTGGTGGCTGCAGCCACTAAGAAGGAACTGGCCAATCCTTCGGTGCCTATCCATCCTCCTAATAAGGAATCTAGGACTATGGATAGGTACGGCAAGCAGATGTTCTCTTCAGCGACCTTCGCCATGCGGTTGCTGAATTACTTGTGCCATTTCACCCGCCTTCAAAGAGACATTCTCAAAGAACTGGATGATACCCTACACGATCCAACAGCTGCGGGGTCTCAGGACAAAATCAACTCCCAGCTAGGAACCCTAAATTCCATTGTCAACTCCTCCATGCGGCTTATTTCCTATGCAGCCGATGGAGCGGGTAGAGCTGCAGGCACAGGAGTGGCCTTAAGGCGTCATGCCTGGATGCGGCTTTGCAATTTTGCAGACCCCTTCAAGGCGTCCTTCACTAACTCCCCCTTTGATGGTTCGGCGTTATTTGGACCTCAAGTGAAGGATACTTTGACCAGATGCGAACAAGATGGCAAGACTCTCTCTGCCGTAGGAGTCAGTTTTTCAACCCCGTACAGACCCTATCCTAATGGTCAAAAGGGTGGAAAAATGTGGATGTCCTTCAAGGATGCATCTGCAGTCCTAACAAATGGGTTGTCCTGCCTCAGGCAGCCCTTCGGTCGGCCGGATTCCAAAGTCTGGGTCTGGCCTCGGCTGATGTCGCACTTCACCCGACGTCATAGCTGCTGTCAATTGGGTATAAAGGCATCAGCCGACGCCATTTTCCTCAGTCTTTCTTGCCGCGCGGTGCCCGAAGCAGAAGCTGTTTGCAAGTGCCGGTCGGTCAGATCCAGAGATTTCTACTACCGAAGACTTCTAAAAAGCTAAGTACCCCGTTGGGGACTCTTTCTTGCCTCAGCCGATATCAGAAAAAGTAAATAATTGTTTAACTTGTGGGAAACAAATACCTCATAAGGATTTCCACTCTTACTGCCTTCCTTGCTTAGGCCCAGACCACGACGTAGCAGCTTGTCTAGCCTGTGCTTCCTTCAACCGACGGACACTTAGATGTCGGTCGGAGTTTGCGGAGGAGTTTTTTGGTCCCGCTTTTGCTTACAAAATGCCGTCGGAGACTCCGACTTCACAATTAGCTAAAAAGCGTAAGGAAAAGGACCGAAACCGCGGTTAAGCCAACCGCGAGTGTCTCGGTTTCAGCTGAAACCGAGTCCTCGGTTCTTCCTTCGGCCGAAAGCATACCTCCTACAGCCGAGGCCTCACATAGCATGGCTGAATCTGCTACTGAAATTTCTCCTGCTGTAGCAGGCACCCAGGATTTATCAGATACTATTCCTTTAGACATATCTACTCCTGCACATGGAGCTGCTAGGCCCCCTGCATCCATGTCTATCAAGGCTTTCTCCAGGGCTAAAGCAGCTAAATCTTCTAAGGCCTTGCCTGCTAAAACCCCTTCACACAGGCCTAGCTCTAGTTCCCAAATGCTCAGCCTGGGAGAGGATCTCATTTCTTTGATCAGGGGATCCCAACCTCACCCTGACAGGGCCTCTCATCCCCCTCCAGAGAAGAGGCCTAGAGCAGAGCCTCCTGAACCAGTTTCTACGGATTATTCCTCTGATGATTCAGAAAACTCAAATCCTCCAGAAGGACCTTACTCTCCATATGAGGATTCTGATGCAGAAGACTCCATTCCTTCTGCCTCTCCTCCTGAGGAATTTTCTTTTGGGGAAACCTTGCATGCTATGAGGGAACAATTTCAATGGCAGGGCCAGGATTTTTCAGATTCCAGGAAACGGCTAAGGACCTTTTTACATTTGCCACAGCATAGGCCTTTAGCCATTCCTCCAGTCCTAACAGTTGTGGATGATGCATTCAATGATGCTTGTACTGCCCCTGACTCTCTCCCCCCGGCCCCTGCTAAGCCCGACAGATACTACAGGGTCCCGGACACACATTATCACCTGTATAAGGCTCCTATTGCAGATCCTGAAACTATTTCTCAAGGCCCCAAAGCTGTAGCAACTGCCAAAAACCCCCTCCCCTCTGAAAGAGAATCTAGAGCATTAGAGAGATGGGGTAAAAAAGTTTATACTTCTGCTACTCTTTCGGCTAGGGCTTTAAACTGTCAATTCCACATGATTCAGTATCAGGAATTTTTGTTAGATCAGCTAAATAAAAAAACTATCCTCTCCTGAACCTATAGACCGTAAGTCCCTTCAGGATTTGGTACATAACACTCAGCAGGTCAGTAATCATTCCTTAAAATGCGGCTATGATGCACTGGAGGCTTCCTTTAGATCAGCTATGACTGGTACAGTGATCAGAAGGCATGCATGGTTAAAAGAGCAATCCTTACCAGACCATGTAAAGTCAAAGCTCCTAGATGCTCCCATGGAGAAACTCAGTTTGTTTGGCTCCCCTGCACAGCAGGGGTTAAAGAAGGTGGAGGAAAAAGCAAAATCTGTCCAAACAGTCAAGGATTTCTTACAGGTCCAGCCTCCTAGGTTTAGTAGAAATTGGCCTTCCAAGAATTGGTCCTTTCCAGACACCACTAGAGCACAGAGAGGCAGAAATAGGCGCTCAAGAGGCAGAGGTCAATCCAGAGGTGCCTACAGGGGACGTCAGTGGCAGCCTAACAACCAGAGAAGTACTGCCACAGATCCAGCTACTACCACTTCCACAGGACAGTCACAGTGACTTGGCTCTGATACCGCCTACCAGGGAACAACTGGAAGCACCCTTAGGCGGAAAGCTAGCCTTATTTTCAGTAAACTGGCATTACATTACAGGAGACAAATGGATTTTACAGACAATAGACAAAGGTTACAGGTTTCACTTCCATACTCTACCAAGGAAGAGAGGAATGCCAAACCTACCACCAAACCAAAAGACAAACGCTCTAGGACAATTCGACCACTTACTAAGGATGAGAGCTATAGAAAAGGTACCAGCGATGGAACAAGGACAAGGATTTTATTCCAGACTTTTCCTGGTACCAAGAAAAGAAAACCAATGGAGGCCTATTCTCGACCTGTCCGCTCTCAACACATATCTCATTGTTCCAAAATTCAAAATGCTGACCCTACAGCAACTTCTTCCCATGCTGGGCAAGGAGTCTTGGCTGGTGACTCTAGATCTCAAGGAGGCATACCTGCACGTCCCTATTCGACCAGATTGCAGAAGATACCTCAGATTTCTTGCAGGATCACAGCATTATCAATTCTCAGCATTGCCCTTTGGCTTATCTACTGCGCCCAGAGTATTCACGAAATGCCTGGCATCAGTAATTGCTCAGTGCAGGCTTCAGGGAATTCAAATTTATCCATACCTGGACGACTGCCTGATACAAGCGGACAACAAGATCAAATTAACAAAGATTTGGAAAAGGTTATTCACCTATTGCAGGCCTTGGGATACACAGTCAACATAAAAAAGTCAAGGCTGGTACCATCCCAAAGGATTACATTCTTGGGTGCAGAACTGGACACATCAAATCAAATGGCATTTCTCACAGCAGAAAAGCAAAAACAACTACCACTCTACTTCAGGGCATTAACAACGCAGAACCAGCTTACAGCAAGGAAAGTCCTGCAAGCCCTGGGTTACATGGCATCCTGCATAATATTGATCCCACATGCCAGACTACATATGAGGAAGTTGCAATGGTACCTAAGGAATTTATGGTCTCAGCACAAGCACAGCCTACAAACCCAAATTCCAATAATTCCATGCCTGAAGCAAGAATTCCTGTGGTGGGCTCAGGCCTG
The DNA here is from genome assembly GCF_019279795.1 of Protopterus annectens. Taxonomy (NCBI): domain Eukaryota; kingdom Metazoa; phylum Chordata; order Ceratodontiformes; family Protopteridae; genus Protopterus; species Protopterus annectens. The sequence continues at coordinate 472,973,908 of NC_056749.1, read as the reverse complement.
TCAGTTGAACAAAGGACTGCCTTTCCACAGCCCTCACCCAAGCCAGACTATCACCACGGACGCCTCAGACCTTGGTTGGGGGGCACACATGGCAGACAAGTGTATACAAGGCCTATGGACACAGGACCAGCTGAACCTACACATAAATCAAAAAGAGATGCTGGCAGTGAAACAGGCAATCCAGACATTCAGACCGTTTCTTCAACAAGGTCATTTGCTGATAAGGACGGACAATACCACAGTTATGTGGTATATCAACAAGCAGGGAGGCACACATTCATATCCTCTATGCCGGATGGCAATGGACCTGTGGAATGTGGCCCTGAACCTCAACATTCAGCTCCAGGCCATATTTGTGCCAGGAAAAGAAAATACATTAGCAGACACCTTAAGCAGAACTACCACAGATGCCCACGAATGGATGCTGCATCCGGACATCTTCAAATCCATTACAAAGAAATGGGGGCTACCAGAAATAGACCTGTTCGCATCCCCACACAACCACCAATTGAGAAAATTCTGCACAAGGACATACCACCCACTTGCTTGGAAGGTGGACTCCCTATCCTTCAGTTGGGAAAACCTAACAGCATATGCATTCCCACCTCTTCCTTTGATACACAAAGTGCTACTGAAGATCAAAGAAGATCACCCAAGGATCATACTGATAGCTCCAGACTGGCCGAGGCAGCATTGGTACCCGCTTCTGAGAAGTATGTCTCGGGCACACACATGGCCACTACCTCTAGTTCCTCTGCTGCTATCACAGAACAACCTCAAGATCCTGCATCCAAACTTGAAAACACTGCAGCTAGCTGCTTGGAATCTTACATAAAACAAAATAACTCAGATTTATCTCATAGGGTTAAAGACATTATTCTGGAGGCTCGCAGACCCTCCACAAGGAGGACTTACTCAGCAAAATGGAAAAGATACCTCATTTGGAGTGCAGCAAAAGGAGAAAATGTATCATTGGTAAACATAGCTAACATCCTGGAATATTTAGCAGAACTTTTCCACAATGGCCTGTCTTACTCCTCCATCAAGATTCATGCATCAGCAATTTCAGCAGAATACAACATGGATCCTCCAGTCTTCTGTCATCCTCTACTCAGGCAGTTTCTGAGAGGAATTAAAAATGTAAAGCCTCCAAGGAAGCCACCTCTGCCTACATGGGACCTGAACTTTGTGCTGGAAAAGTTAACACTTCCCCCTTTTGAACCAGCAGCAACAGCAGAATTACAGTTCTTATCTTGGAAAACTGCTTTCCTGCTTGCAATCACTTCAGCAAGAAGGGTTTCTGAATTACAGGCATTAATGGCAGTACAACCCTTCCTTATCTTCCATCAGGATAGAGTGTCCTTGAGAACTAACCCGACTTTTATGCCAAAGGTGGTCTCCAGGGTATCATTGAACCAAGCAATCCACCTACCAACATTCTTCCCCAACCCACAGAACAGGGGGGAAAGACTACTGCACACCTTGGATGTACACAGGCAATTCCGCTACTACCTGGACAGAACCAAGAACAATAGAAAAACTGACCAGCTTCTGGTAGCATATGCAGCAGGAATGGAAGGAAAAGCAATTTCAAAACAGACAATCTCAAAATGGATAGGAAATTGCATTAGGTTTTGTTACTCCTTTCATGGGAAGACAACTCCAGAAAAAATCAGACCTCACTCCACAAGGGCTACAGCCACTACTACAGCTTTCTTACGAGGAGTGGCTACCAAAGACATTTTAGAGACTGCTACTTGGAGCTCCGTGCATACATTTGCCAAGCATTATAATCTGCCTTTATACTCCAGATCCCGAGCAGGTTTTGCCACTGCTGTTTTGCAAGGGATCTTAACTGCACCATGATCTTCTTAGTGCCTCCTCCCCCAGTTTGGCTATGGTATTCTACCCATTTGTTAGGACTGCAGATGCATCCTTGAAGGACATAGTACAGTTTTGTACCTACCATAAATGTAGATGTCCGAGAGGTATGCATCTGCAGTCAGGATTACCCACCCTCCTTCCCCTCTGTGGTACTCCTAGGGTATTTGCCCATCTTGTAGCTAGCTGGGGGAATCTATTATGGTGTATTTGTTTGTATATATGTACATACATGTTTATTACTGTTTGCTCTCTACTGTTTGGAATCATTTGCATTTATCCAAATTTAGCCGTCCTAGAGGGCACCTGGCATCTGGGGCAAGAAACACTGAGGAAAATGGCGTCGGCTGATGCCTTTATACCCAATTGACAGCAGCTATGATGTCGGGTGAAGTGCGACATCAGCCGAGGCCAGACCCAGACTTTGGAATCCGGCCGACCGAAGGGCTGCCTGAGGCAGGACAACCCATTTGTTAGGACTGCAGATGCATACCTCTCGGACATCTACATTTATGGTAGGTACAAAACTGTACTTTCCGCAAATCTCAGGGAGTCACGCCTGACGCAAGAGGTCAGTTCCCCCCGAGAGGCAGGGGGGGAACAACAACAGACGCCACCCTAGAGGCAGAGGAGGTCCGCAGAATCAGGGTAACAGAGAGTCTCTCTCTGACAAACCCTTCCAGCATCCCTGAGAAGCTGCCCGACTGTCCACCTTCGGAGGCAGTCGGGGGAAGGTTATCGCTGTATCCAGAAGCCTGGCTTTCTCTCACACAAGACAAATGGGTACAGTCGATTATATCCGAGGGTTACAAAATTCCCTTTATCCACACCCCAGTTCAGCCAAAAGGGCCCCTCCCAGACATACCATCCAGTCTAAGGGAACAAGCAGTACTAGAAGTTTCAAAACTGCTAACAAAAAGAGCCATCCAGCCAGTCCCAGCAGACCAACTAGGATCCGGAATCTACTCCAAGTTCTTTTTGGTACCAAAAAAGACAGCGGACTGGAGGCCAATATTGGATCTCAGCAGACTAAACAAGTCTTTAAAAAGAACGAAGTTCCGGATGGTCATGTTACAGTCCATTCTACCCTTTCTGGGTCAGGACAATTGGATGTGCTCAGTGGACCTTCAGGATGCGTACTATCACATCAAGATGCACAGGTGCTCCAGAAGGTTTCTCCGCTTCCGGCTGGGCGCCAGTCACTACCAGTTCAGAGCCCTGCCCTTTGGTCTCACTACAGCCCCCCGAGTGTTCACCAAATGCATGGCAGTGGTTACGGCTCATCTGAGACGTCAAGGATTCCAGGTGTTTCCGTATTTAGATGACTGGCTCCTTAATGCCACCACCAGGCATCAGCTTCTTCTTGCCAGAGATTACACCATTCAAACTTGCAAAGGGCTAGGTATCTCCATAAATTTCAAAAAGTCTGCCTTGTCGCCTTGTCAGTCTATTACCTTCATAGGCGCCACCTTGGACACCATACCGCTCTCAACAAAATTAACTGAGCAAAGAGTTTTAGATAATCAAAATCATGTTCATATCCTCCTTCTGAGCAAAAGAATCCAGGCCAGGTTTGTTCTAAAAGTGTTAGGTCTCATGGCGGCAGCCATCACACTACTTCCCCTTGCTCGCTTTCACATGCGACTCCTTCAGTGGATGCTCTTCTCCCAGTGGTCCTTCCAACAACTTCCTTTGACACACAAAATCATAACAACACTTCCTTGCAAGAAGCATCTGCCTTGGTGGATGGTCTCCCCTCAAGTCCTTCAGGGCAGACCATTTGTTCCTTCCCCTCCAGTCGTCACTGTCACAACGGATGCCTCCCTGATCAGGTGGGGGGGGCATTTTCAGGGCAGGACAGTCCAGGGCACATGGCAACCTTTCGAATGCCACCTGCACATAAATATCCTGGAGATGAGAGCAGTGCTTTTAGCGTTGCAAGCCCTCCAAGACTCTCTTCCTTTAGGGACTATTGCAATTCAGACGGACAATATGTCCGTAGTGTGGTATATCAACAAGCAGGGCGGAACCAAGTCCTATCCCCTGTGTCGAGAGGCACTCAGACTTTGGCAATGGGTGATCTCTTCTCAGTGGTTTCTGACAGCAATGCATATCCCCGGGAAGTCCAACATCATAGCGGACAGGTTGAGCAGAGCTATTCTCATGCCACACGAGTGGTCTCTCAAGCAATCAGTAACGGAGGAGATTTTTCAGAAGTGGGGTCTTCCTTGCTGCGATGCCTCAACTTCTTCACCCTCTTTCCCCTTCCAGGCCATCCCTCCAGAGACGCTCTAGTCCACTATTGGCCTCGGGGACTTCTATACGCTTTCCCCCCCTTTCCATTAATCACTCAGTTGATTCAGAAAGCTACCGCCTTGAGAGCCAGGATGATCCTCATTGCCCCTTATTGACCTCGACAGATATGGTTCCTGTTCCTGCATCGTTACCTTTTGGAACAGCCTTGGCATCTGGACCCAGTGCCAGATCATTTGGCCCACCAGTCAGGGCGGCTGCACCAATCCCTCCAATTTCTCAACCTCACAGCTTGGTTGCTCCACTTCCATCCTTAGCCAGGCTTCCCCTGATTTCTAATTCTGTCCGTGGTATTATTGTAGCTTCCCTTAAGTCCTCTACCAGAAGGATTTATGCTAGTAAATGGAAGCGTTTTTCCTTCTGGGCAAGTGCTAGGAATGTAGATCCCTTCACTGCTCCTATACAGTCAGTCCTAGATTTCCTAGCGGACATTTTTCATTCATGCTCTTCATCCTCCACTGTAAAGGTTCAGTTAGCGGCCATTTCAAATTTTCACATAGGCCTATTGAATTCCAGCATCATGTCCCACAAGCTGTGTAAAGCCTTCCTTAAGGGTATCTTTTTACTCAAACCTCCAATCAAAGAACCCCCACCACAGTGGAATTTAAACTTGATTTTAACATCCTTGATTCTTCCTCCCTTTGAACCTGCGGCTTCCTGTTCTTTAAAGTTGCTCTCTTGGAAAACTCTCTTCCTAGTTGCTATAACTTCTGCTAGGAGAGTATCAGAACTCCATGCCCTTTGCATTTGTCCTCCTTATCTAGTTTTCCACAAAGACAGGGTTTCTCTCAGAACTAACCCATCTTTTTTGCCCAAGGTGGCTTCTCAGGCAAATTTAAATCAATCTATCGATCTTCTAGTTTTCTTCCCTAATTATTCTAACAGGGCAGAGCAAAAACTGCATTATCTGGACGTTCATCGTCAGCTCCGTTACTATCTGGACAGAACTAAACAAACTAGGAAATCTGATCAGCTTTTTCTGTCCTATGCGGAAGGTAAAAAGGGCCTTCCGGTATCCAAAGTAACCTTGTCTAGATGGCTGTCCTCTGTGATTACGTGTATCTAACAACTCAGAGGTAAAGAATTACCTTCTAAGCCAAGAGCCCATTCAACCAGAGCTTTAGCTACATCAACAGCCTTTCAAGCTAGATTGCCAATAGATACTATTTGTGCAGCAGCCACATGGGCCTATCCTCATACCTTTATTACACACTACAAATTAGACATGGCCTCAAGAAACAGGGCAAATTGTGGTTCCACCATTCTCAAGAGCCTGTTCCAATGAGCCACCCGGGATGAAGGTGCTAGGGACGCGGTCCCATCCAGCAAGAATGAAGGCGAGATTGACAACTTAACATTGAGAAGTTATGTACCTACCATAACGTTCCATGTTAGTTGTCTTCTTCTCGCCTTCTTTCTTGCGTCCCACCCGCCATCCCCCTAGCCTGGATAGACCGAAAGGATTTTCCCCTTTTTATCAGGATCTTCACCCTTCATAATTTGAAGCATAAACTGGTTATCCTTGGGTAACTTTAGCTTCAGGTAGTGGCACATGGGAGTTTTTCCCCCTTTCCTTCTCTCCCTTGGGTTGGGAGGATAAAATTGCTATGTTCTCAGCTACCAAACGAGATCTGGGTAGTTAGCGCCTAGCATCATGGGATATAGGGTTGCCTCGAGCCAGAAAAATTAGCTCTCGAGCTTTAGTATAGGCCGAGTCGGAGCTGAGAATCGGCTCCGAACCTATCCAGCAAGAAAGAAGGTGAGAAGAAGACAACTAACATGGAACGTTATGGTAGGTACATAACTTCTCATTTTTGTCTCATAGTTTTGGCCAGTTTTTCAAAAGAATTGTAGTTTTCTGGCAAATTATTGGCAAATCATTAAAGACTGAAGACAGAAAATGATGACAGACACTTGAGTTTCAGACATTATACCCTTCAGAAATTTCATGCTAAAGCCAAACCTGATATATCAACTTTCTAAGTTTTTAAGAGCAATACTTATAATTGTTCCTATTTTCGGGCCTTTGTCCCCTCATTACTTATGGTTTGTCCAGATTTCTTGCTCTAAGAGGTTGAGAAGAATGGGGAGCGTCTCAGCTTCTTTACCTTTGGGTGTGGTGAAGTGGGTGGAGAGTGAGTGGAAAGGAGAATACTTGGCTGATTAAGAAAAGTAAAGGGGTAGCTAGTATGCCAACTGGATGATCTTCTGCGATTTAACTATACAGGTTGATAACCCAGGGCTCCATGTTGTGCCCAAAACTGTTTGACATCATCTTCTCAGAAGTCAAGGCTAATGTCAAAGGCCTGTGGTTTTCCAAGTTCACTGATGATTGTAAATTAGGAGCGGTCATAGAATCCCCCCCATGACACCAACATTCTGTAAGATGGCCTAACACAAACAAAAGATTGGTTGCCAAAGCCATGGATTAAAACTCAATTCAAAGGAATGCTTTACAGTGCACTTTGGGAAATCATCCACTCAAGAAAATTACTCCATCTGTAAAACCACCCCTAAGAGGGGACCCATTAGTTAGGGATCTAGGAACATTTGTAGACAGCAATCTGGTGTTTGTTCAATACTTAGCCAATATAAAAAGAAAAATCATTCTATGTCACCTAACTCACACGCAAGGAGTATGGCATCCAAGTCCAAGAAAGTAATAGTACCACTCTACTCAACCCTCATCAGACCCATCATTGAGTGCAATGCCCCCTTTGGAATGTACCTAACTAGGCACTCGCAACAGTTGGAGCATGCTCAAGGGTTCCTCACAGGAGAATCTAGGGTATGAACATCCTGTCCTACACAGATCTCTTCAAGGTCTGATCTCAGTATTCAGTCTTCTACAGGTTACTAAGAGGCGATCTATTCTTAGCAGGTAAGGGATGGATCACTGGCACATTCTCAAGACAAACAGCACCTGAAATGCTAGATCCAAAGAACTGAACTTTGCAACATAAGTAGAACCTGCTGGAGGGACCAATATGTGTTCAAAGGATTCATGAAGTATGGAATAAGCTCCCCATCTGCGTGAAGCAGAATTCGTCCCTGACCCTATTCAAAAGAAAGCTGGATTATTGGATAGGAAATCACAAATTCACCCCAGTCTGGTCCCCATGTCTCTGATGGACAGAGGTCAGCAGTAAGTAAATTAATCCCCAACTAACATACACCTCCCCCACATAACCCTTAGCTACCATTTTACTAATATACCCCCACCATGTGGGCATACAAGGAGTTCTAGGATAAAACTGGGTTGGGTTGCATGGCTAAGCTTGTAAAGATCTTTTAGACATTAGCCTAATATACTTTAACAAATTAATTTTGTCATCTCATGCCGAGGGTTAAAGATCATGTGTTGTATCTGGTGTATCAAATGAGTATTACCAACATGAACCCGATTTCTTTGTTTATTTCTGTTTACAAACTCTTCCCCAAAAGTTTTCTTAATGTTGCAGTGTTACAGTATTGCAATTTGTGCCATGTTACAGCACTGGATATATTGCCCTTTCTTGCTGTCACAATGGCGACTTTAGATGCATGTAATCCATGGTGCCTGTGGTATTCTGTAATAGCCCTGTGACATATGACACTGAATCAATTATTCCTTTTGATATCTTTCCAAAGATGAATAGGATTATGAACACTAGTATGAATAAGAGATATGAATTCTTAAGACACTTGATCAATGTACAGAAGCCTCTCATTTAATGGAGGAATAGTCTTAATGGAAGGTTAGATAAAACGAGTTTGTGTGGGTGAAATATTGCATGGCTTTCTGCATTTTGTTAATATGGTGGCCACAATCTGCCTGAAAATTCTTAGTGCAGCATTCAGTGGATCTTTATGCAAAATTTTGTCTGACCCTGTAAATGTCTTTAGTATGGCTTTTTAGTTAGTTGGCTTTAGATGCCAGTACAGTAGTATAATGACATTCCTTTAGAATAGGGTAAACGATACTGTGACCTCTTGGACCTTTTGATTCCCTTATGTGTTTGACATGCTAGATCACAATTTGTTCACTGACCATCTGAGTAGTGACTTTACTCTGCTTTCAGTCATCTCATAGCAATCTCATTTGTACATCCCACATTGATTATGTCCTCCATATATTACTCGTTGTTCTTTGGGGTACCTCTGGGATTGATGTTGATGCATTTACTTTTCACTGTGTATGTGTTACCATTCTAAGGTACTGTTTGGAAAAGTAGAATAAAATCTGTCTACAACACTGGCAGTACTCAAAGAATTCGTAGGAATTTGGAGGCAAGTGAGTGCTGTGACCATTTACTCCTTTCCAGTAGCCACCCTTAAGCCAGAATGTCTTTATCTAGGAATGCTAGACCAGTCAAGACTGGGGTAAATGTGTGGGTGCCCATCTAATAATCTATTTCCTGTTTGAAGGGTTATAGTGTATCACACTTCTTAATCTGCAGGGGCAGTCTGTTTCAGAGGTGGGAGAGGCACTTTGTGATGAATGTAAATCTCTTCACATTTTGTTTATATCTTGATGAAGAGTTAGTTTCCCAGTTCAGATATTTGTGGAACTATTAAGACTTGTTGAAACATTAGAAATCCTCAACAAGCGGGTCTCTAACAGCATGGAAGGCAAGGCATAGATTTCCCCTTTAGAGTCTTTTAAAATAATTTATAAACGGACAGTACTTTCAGTCTGTCTTGGTAGCTCAGGATATTTAGACCCATGATCTTCTTAGCTAGAATCATCTGGAGTCTTTCTAGTTGTTTGATACATCTAGTGTGGTGCATCCTGAAGAAGACTTTATACTCAATAACTGACCTAATCAATGCTGAATATAAAAGAGCAGTGACTTCTTTAGATCTGTGATATTCCCTTGCTAATTAGATGCAGTAAGTAGAAGGATTTTCTGACTGCTGTTATCACATGATGATCAAAATAGAAGGAACTGTCAACCCATGAACCAAGGTCCTGAACAAAATTTTAATTTTGAAATGGTGTATTGAATATTCTGTTTGTTAAGGGAAGGAGTTTGTCTACAAAATGTGACAATATTGCACTTTTTGCACATTTAATTTGAGCCCCTTTTCAGACACCAGTAATTTGTGTGTGTTCTTTCTGAAGGGTTAGGGTTTCATGGGAGATTGACAGGTGCTACCAATCTGCAGTGTTTTGCAAACTTCATTAGTCAGAGGTCTTGGTTTCCAGTCTGGAGATCAAAAAAGTAAATGCCAAAGAGAATGGTTCAAGCAATGAGCTTTAGTTGACAATATTGGTTACTTTCACACTTTCTCATGAGGCAACTGTTACTTGCAGTTTGTGGATTCTGTCTTTTAACCAGTTTTCTGTCCATCTTATCACACAGACATCTTTTTTAAGATATTAAGCTTACTTACAATACCAACATGGGATACAGTGTCAAGCGCCTTGCCTAAGTCACTTCATGTAAACAGTATAACTACTGTCAATAGTCTGTGCAACTACCTTGAAGAAATTAACCAGATTCATTATAGAGGCTCATCCCTTGTCAAAGCCAAACTGAGGAAGTCAAATGTAGTGAGATTTTTTGATACTATAGTATACAAGGTCAGTTATAATAAGTCTTGTTGCTTTGCAGATGAGCTTCATCAGGCTGATGGTTCTGTAATTCCTCAGGTCAGTGGTAGAGCCTCCCTTGTGGAGTGATATTACCACTGTACTGCAGTAAGGTTCAAGGCAAAACCTGTTGCTAAACGTAGGTTAGTTTGAGGAATGGCTCTGCCAGGGCATGGTTAGTACTGTTTATTGTACAACTAGGTGTACTGTGAGACTCCCATGGAAGTATTTTGGTATTAGAAAGCAACTTCAGTACATGTTCTTTTGTGATAACAGGGGAATGTTAAGTTGTCAATCTCGCCTTCATTCTTGCTTGATGGGTTCGGAGCCGATCCCTCGGCTCCGACTCGGCACTTGCTTTAGCTCGAGAACTCCTTTTACCAGCTCGAGGCAGCCCCATATCCCATAATGCAAGGCAGGAAGTACCCAGATCTCGTTTGCCGCTTCGCTTGGGAGGTCTTCTCTTTACCAGCTCCTGGTAAGTAATTCACTTTTGTGACTTTTAAGCCCCTTTTCACTTAAAACCTTTTATTTTTATTAGTTTAACTTTAAACTTAAATTTTCTGACAGAAATCCCTGTCTCTTTTAAATTTTTTTTTTTTAGTCAGTTAATTTCCCTTTCCCATCCCCCCCCCTGTTAGGGTGTGTGTGTTGGTTTATTTAATAATCCCCTTTTGGGATTAATTTAATTTAATTGGACTGGTGTGTGTGTGTTTTTTGGGCACTATGTCTAAAGAGAGGGTTTCAGGTTTTAAAAAGTGTGACTCGTGCTGTCAGAAGATGTCTCTGACAGACGGTCACACTTCTTGCCTGTACTGTTTAGGCCCTCTTCACCTGCAGGACTCCTGTGCTATTTGTCACTCCTTCAGCCAGAGAGTCCTGCAGGAGAGAAGGAATAAGTTGATTCTGAGGGGTCTTCTTAAGCCGGAGGGCTCTCCGGCTAAGTCGGCCCCACAAAAATCAACAAAATCTGCCAAGACCCAGGCTTCTGTTCCTAAGCCTGTGGCCTCGGCTCCGACTCGTATAGAGTCGAGATCGGCTCCGGCTGGAGCCGATTCTGAATCTTCTAAGCCTTGGCGCCGATGGCTATCGGTGCGAATCTGCTGACCACTGTGGGTCGGTTCCGACCGGCTCCGACACCCATTAGCACGGCATTGGTGTCGGCTCCGATCGGCTCCGACACCCATGTGGCACAGGCATCGGTGTCGGCTCCGACCGGCTCCGACACCGTTACTCTGGTGGCCGTATCGGCTCCGGCTGGAGCCGATACATCGAGGCGTTCTGCCGGCTCCGAGAAATCGGTGCCGACAGGATCAATAATATCGGCTCCGATGACCCACTCCAGGAAGAGGTCGAGGTCTCCTTCCTTGGAGCCGATACTTTCGGCTCCGGCCTCTCCTCTTCTATCGGAGCGGAGCCATCGGAGCCGATCTTCAAGGTCATCCAGGTTGTCAGACCATGACCTAGAGAGAGTGGTCAGTAGATTGCTCAAGTCACAGGTACTGGCCCAAATGCTACACAGTCCGTCTCAGCAGACGACTGTTGGTCCACACCCCGTTACAGTTCCTCCTTCAACTCTACCCCAGAGTTTGGAGTTGGAGTCTTCGGGCAGGGTTACTGCTACGGCTGGAGGACGGATACCCCCTTCTGTTCCTTCAGCCCCTACTCTTATCTCCTCTTCCTTAGAGGGATTCGGTGGTCGGGCTTCCATGGTCTCCTCCGAGGGGGTGAGTGGCATCGGACCCTTGTCCGAGCCCGCTCTTCCTCTTGGAGCCTCGGCCTTGGTGAGCTCGGCTCCGACATCTGCCTCGGAGACTTCCCTTTCGGTGGCCCCTGGAGTTCCTAGCTCTTGGGCGGGTCTCTCGGACCTGCCTGGGAGGGGAGCATTCGAGGTAATGAAGAGTGTACTGGCCACTGGTATCAGTCAGCAGTCTCTTCCCGCAGCTCCTCCCTCTATTGTACCTGTTGACGTCTCTGCCACTTCTCTTGCTACAGGACCCAGAGATCCTCCGCCTCAGGTTTCCCCATTGGGAATTTCCCCTCTTCCGAGGATTCTCCTGATGTTTGGGAGATCCTCCTAGGAAGAGGACTTGTAAGAGGAAGCATGTAGACTCCCTGAGTCTGTCACTTGGATACTGACTTTGATGAGTCAGAGGGATCCCTAGATCCCCTCTGAGGATGTCTCCTTCTCAGACATCCTAGAACTTCTGAAACAGAGGGAAACTGGCCTCCAACAATCCCTCTGAGGATGAGTCAGTATACCTAGAGGCGTTTGGATCTCGGCCCTCCACCTCCTGGGTGTCTCCGCCATTCGACCCCTTATGCAGGTTATAGCGAAGGCGTGGACAGCTCCTGACTCTGTAGAGCCAGTCCCTAGGAGGCCTTCTAAATTTATAACTGCCCCTAGTGACAAACAATTCCTTACAAAGGGTGTCCCGCTGATGCCATGGTGGTGGCTGCGGCCACCAAAAGGAACTTGCAGATCCTTCCGTGCCCGTCCATCCTCCTAATAAGGACTCTAGGACCATGGATAGGTACGGCAAGCAGATGTTTTCCTCAGCGACCTTTGCTATGCGTTAAGCTGAATTATCTTTGTCACTTCACCAGACTCCAGAGAGATATCCTGAAGGAGCTGGGGGAAGTAGTTCAGGATCCTACAGCTGCAGGGGCCCAAGAAAAGATTGCTTCGCAGCTAGGAACCCTCAATTCCATTGCTAACTCCTCCATGCGGTTAATATCTTATGCTGCTGATGGAGCGAGTAGAGCCGCGGGCACAGGTGTGGCTCTTAGACGCCAAGCCTGGATGCGGCTATGTGATTTTGCGGATCCCTTTAAGGCGTCCTTCACAAATTCTCCCTTTGATGGGTCAGCTTTGTTTGGCCCTCAGGTGAAGGAAACCTTGACCAGGTGTGAGCAGGACGGCAAGACTCTTTCTGCTGTTGGAGTCCGTTTTTCCACCCCTTCTAGGCCTTATCCCAAAGGACAGAAGGGTGGGAAGATGTGGTTCCGTAAATCCCAAGGAGTCACGCCGGATTCACGTGGTCAGTTTACCCCTAGAGGCAGAGGGGGTAACAACAACAGGCGCCGCTCTAGAGGCAGAGGGGGTCCGAAGAACCAGGGCAACAGGGAGTCTCTTCCTGAAAAGCCTTTTCAGCATCCCTGAGGTGTTGCCCGGCTGTCCCTCCTTGGAGGCAGTCGGGAAGATTATCACTGTACCCAGAAGCCTGGCATACCCTCACTCAAGACAGATGGGTACAGTCGATCATATCCAAGGGTTACATAATTCCTTCGAGGAAAGTCCCTTCCCCTCAAGTTCCCTTCCAGATGTACCACCGGTCTAAGGGATATTGCAGAGTTAGAGATCAAAACTACTGCAAAAAGAGCCATTCAGCCAGTCACAATAGACCATTCAGAGCCGGAATCTACTCAAGGTTCTTTTGGTCCCCAAAAGACGGGAGACTGGAGACCAATATTGGATCTCAGCAGACTCAACAAGTCTGTCAGGAAGACAAGATTCGAATGGTCACTCTTCAGTCTATTCTGCCCTTCTTACAGAAGGACAACTGGATGTGCTCAATAGATCTTCAGGATGCGTACTATCACATCAAAATTCACAGGCGCTCCAGGAGATTTCTCCGCTTTCGGCTGGGGTCCAGTCATTTCCAGTTCAGAGCCCTGCCCTTTGGTCTCACTACAGCCCCCAGAGTGTTCACCAAATGCATGGCAGTGGTCACGGCTCACCTGAGACGTCAAGGATTCCAGGTGTTTCCGTATCTCGACGACTGGCTCCTGTCGGCCACCACCAGGCATCAGCTTATACAAGCCAGGGATTACACAATAGACCTTTGTTCTCATTTGGGCATCTCAGTCAATTACGAAATGTCATCCTTATCGCCCTGCCAGTCTATTACCTTCATAGGCGCAAACTTAAATACTGTTCGGATGTCAGCTACCCTTACAGAACAAAGAGTTTCAGACATTCAGACTCATGTCAGGATCATTCTGGCCAGCAAAAAGGTACAGGCCAGAATGGTTCTAAAGGTATTAGGTCTTATGGCTGCGGCCATCACTCTTCTTCCCCTGGCTCGATTCTACATGCGCCTCCTTCAGTGGATGCTGTTCACACAGTGGTCATACCAGCAACTCCCAATGCGTCACCAGATTCTGGTGACACAAACATGCAAAGAACATCTTGCTTGGTGGATCACATCGTCTCAGGTTCACCAAGGCAGGTGCTTTGTACCTCCGTCCCCGATAGCCACTGTCACCACGGATGCCTCCCTGATCGGGTGGGGGGGTCATTATCAGGGCAGGATGGTTCATGGGACGTGGCAACCGTTCGAGTACCATCTGCACATAAATGTCCTGGAGATGAGAGCAGTGCTTTTAACGTTGCAAGCCCTCAACGACTTTCTTCCCGTAGGGACAATTGCAGTCCACACAGACAACATGTCTGTAGTTTGGTATATCAACAAACAGGGCGGAACCAAGTCCTACCCCTTGTGTCGAGAAGCCCTCAGACTATGGCAATGGGCCATCTCATCTCATCGGTTTCTGGTAGCAACGCATATCCCTGGGAAAACCAACATTATAGCGGACAGATTGAGCAGAGCTATTCTCATGCCTCACGAGTGGTCTCTCAAGCAATCCATAGCGGAAGAGATTTTTCTGGAATGGGGTCGCCCATGTTGCGATCTTTTTGCTACTCCCCGAAACAGCAAATGTCCAGACTTCTTCAGCCTCTTCCCTCTATCAGGCCATCCCCCCAGAGACGCTCTGACCCAGGATTGGCCCCAGGGACTTCTTTATGCCTTCCCTCCATTTCCTCTGATCCCTCAGGTGATCCAGAAAGCTACCGTTTTGAGAGCCAAATTGATTCTCATTGCCCCTTACTGGCCTCGACAAGTTTGGTTTCCGTTCCTCCATCGTCACCTTTTGGTGCAGCCGTGGCATCTGGACCCAGTACCAGATCTACTGATTCACCAATCCGGTCAGCTGCACCGGTCAATCCCTTCTCTCAACCTCACAGCATGGTTGCTCCACTTCCTTCCTTAGCCAGGCTTCCTTTGATCTCTAACCCAGTTAGAGATATCATAGTAGCTTCACTAAAATCCTCTACCAGGAGGATTTACACAAGCAAATGGAAACGTTTCTCTTATTGGGCTAAGGCCCAAAATATTGATCCTTTTACTGCCCCTGTTCAGGCAGTTCTGGACTTCTTAGCAGAGATTTTCCATGCAGGCTCCTCTTCTTCCACAGTCAGAGTTCAGTTGGCTGCTATTTCTAATTTTCATGTCGGGATAGCAGATCATAATATTATGTCCCATAGACTCTGCAGGGCCTTTTTGAAAGGAATTTTCCTACTAAAGCCTCCAATCAGGAACCCTCCTCCTCAGTGGGATTTAAATTTAGTGCTGACATCCTTGATTCTTCCCCCCTTTGAGCCAGCTGTTTCTTGTTCCCTGAAATATCTTTCTTGGAAAACTTTATTCCTAGTGGCTATCACATCTGCCAGGAGGGTGTCTGAACTTCATGCTCTTTCGGTTCGACCCCCCTATTTGATTTTTCACAAAGACAGAGTATCTTTGAGAACTAATCCATCCTTTTACCTAAGGTCGCTTCAAAAATAATCTGAATCAATCTATTGATCTCCTGTATTTTTCCCAACTATTCAGATAGAGCTGAACAAAAGTTACATTATCTTGATGTCCACCGTCAGCTTAGATATTATTTGGACAAAACAAAAAAATTTAGAAAATCTGATCAACTTTTTGTTTCCTATGCGGATAATAAAAAGGCCTTCCTGTTTCTAAAGTGACTTTGTCCAGATGGCTTTCTTCGGTCATCACTGAGATTTATACGATCAGGGGAAAACAGCTGTGCTCAAAACCTAAAGCACATTCAACTAGGAGTTTAGCTACTTCTACAGCTTTTCAAGCTAGACTACCTTTAGACACTATTTGTGCAGCGGCCACTTGGGCCACTCCTCACACTTTTGTTTCCCATTACAAATTGGACTTGGCCTCCAGGGACAGAGCCAGTTTTGGCTCTACAGTCCTCAAGAGTCTGTTCCATTGAGCCACCCAGGATAGAGGTGCTAGGGACGCGGTCCCATCAAGCAAGAATGAAGGCGAGATTGACAACTTAACATTAAGAAGTTATGTACCTACCATAACGTTCCATGTTAGTTGTCTTCTCTCGCCTTCTTTCTTGCGACCCTCCCTCCTTCCCCCTGGCCTGGACAGACCTTGTATAAGAAACTATAATGCTAAAGACCATTTAGACCTGGTCCCTTTTCCATTTGTAAGTTTCTTGTTCCTTTGGGAAGTATTGTTATGCTTGGTGTTATTGCCCTTTTGTCAACAAACGAGATCTGGGTACTTCCTGCCTTGCATTATGGGATATGGGGCTGCCTCGAGCTGGTAAAAGGAGTTCTCGAGCTAAAGCAAGTGCCGAGTCGGAGCCGAGGGATCGGCTCCGAACCCATCAAGCAAGAAAGAAGGCGAGAGAAGACAACTAACATGGAACGTTATGGTAGGTACATAACTTCTTATTTAAGGCCGTCAGGGATGTGTGGACTTTTGAAAGCAGCCTCTAGTAAAATTAGCACTTAATTTGTTTGCTAAGTACATTGGCAATGCCAATTGGGTCTGAATAGGTGGTACTATTTTGAATACTGGGTGTTATTCTTTAGTTTCATAATATAGCTGAAGAAGGATTAATAACTGTCTTAAGCTTCAGATGCTAACCTATGTTTATGGGCTGCTTTAGTATTTTTCAAGTTTTTAGTAATATTTATTATAATGTCCTTGATATGAGGATATTATAAGAAATACTGTCCTTGGTATGAGGGTTTTTGGATCCCTGTGTATAATTTAAGGAGCTTTTATTGTATTGTAAAGTTCATTTATGTTGGAGGTTTTTTAAAACTTCCCATTATATTTTGTTTTGCGGTGGGACTACTAGCTGGGCATGAAGCTACCTGCTGTACCAATGTCAGACTCAATGCTGCCATCTGTAAATTTTGAAACCTCATCTTAGAATTTGAAAGGGTTAGTACATTTGAAACCCTTGAATTCTGCAGCGTTACATGTGTGTAGGGGTAGGGGCAATAGAGATTCTGAACATGAAAGTCACTAGTTTATGGTCTGACTTAACCAAGGAAGGAGATAGAGTGGGGATTGTATAAGAAGAGGCTATATTTCTAAGGACCAGATCAAGAATACTATGTCCTCTAGCAGGTTTGTTAACTATCTATCCAGGGAGGTTTTGTTTATTAAATCTATGATCTTCTTAGAATACTCTATATTACAGGTATAGGCACTCCAGTTTGTTAAGGAGTATCTGAAGTCTCCCAATGTAATGACATTTTTGTTTATAGGATGTTCATTGAGTATGTTTAGGAATCTTACATGATTATCAGAGAATACAGACGGGGTCCAACACAAGCTATAAGCTAATAATTTGTCCTGTATAGGGTGAGCTGGAGTCTTATAAGTTCCATTTGTGAATATCTGGGAATCTACCTGGAAATGATATGGTCCATAAATATGAAGACACTACTATTGCCACTGGGCCTGAAGGGCATGGTATGTACAAAACCATAGTATGTTGGTAATGCTTTCTTTACATTTAAAGCATGTTTCAGTAGTTACACAAATGTACAGGTGTTCAAATGCAGGTGGGACATAAGATTGGACACTTTCTCGTTGACACCAGGAGTGGTTTCAGCCCAGAAATTGTAGTTTTATTGGCCATTTTGGGCTGATTTCTATCTCTTTTATCTTTCTGATATAAAAAACGCATTTGCACAGTTTTGTGTATAGCACAGCGGCAGTTACCTAGAGTTAAGCTATCCCCAGCTCCACAGAGTCTGCTTTTCAGTTTTTCCCTTAGTACTAGCCAGTTCTTTCAATTCTAGCACTCAAATCAGCGTCTTCGGACTTGCACTTGCTTAAAAAAGTGACAGAAGCACTAATAAGCTATAGTACTCGATCCCCAACATTCATTTGTAGGGAACAGTCAAATTATTCTCCCCCACCAGCTTAACAAGCCCAACATCTGTTTGTAGGGAACAGTCAAATTACTCTCCCCCACCAGCTTAACAAGCCCAACATTTATTTGTAGGGAACAGTCAAATTACTCTCCCCCACCAGCTTAACAAGAAAATGTTCCTCAAACCATTCAGGCATGTCCAAAGGCCAGTTCCCAGTGTATTCTCCTGTCCACCTGATGAATCTGGGCATCCTGAGGTAATGTCACAACTGCCTCATGTACACAGACAACCCTCTCCTCCTACCACACGACACCAAAATCTGCGAGAGATGCACCTACACAGCCAAACTTGAGGCAAAGCTCACTCCAGCCATGAATGGAATAGACAGTCAAGAGGAGAAGGTAACAACCTGCAGTACTACACATAGACCCACCACACCTGCAACTGCAAATCCCACACATAGATACACAAAGACATACTTGGAGGCTCTAAATAAAAATCTGCAGAAACAACAGAGACCTCCAAAGCAGACACACAAGCAACCTCCACCCACACACACACACCGCAACCAACACAAAACCTCCAAAACCAGTGTGCCACACAACCACAGCCCATAAGGCATAACATCATACCTAACACACTTGTAATCGGAGACTCCATAGTCAGGCACACTGATGTCCCACTAACCTGGGTGGACAAAGAGAAGGTTACTATCAGCTGCTTGTCGGGCGCCAAAATCCACCACATCACCCAGGCACTCAGGTCACTCCATAACCAGTACAAATATGACTCTGTCATTGTCCATGTTGGTGTGAATGACCTGAGACATACCTCCCTGGACTACATGAAAAGAGACAAAGAAGAGCTCTCTGATCATGTAACCAAGGAGGGTATGACCCTAGCCATGAGTAGCATCTTACCTTCACCAAGAATGATACCTCAGTACAAGGAAAAAATACTAAATTTCAACAATTGGCTAAGCTTCTGGTGTCATTCAAAGGGGATCCAGTATCTGTCTGCCTGGCATGACATGCTCAGCAAGCCACGATGCTTCACCAGAGATGGCTTGCACCTGTCACCCCTGGGGTTCAGGATACTGGCCAAGGCTCTTGCCCCCCCCCCCATAGTGCCTTTTTTAGGCAAGGCTCAAAAGACAAACCCACCACCATAATAAGTACCAGTGACAAAAAACTGAGGATAATGCTGTTCAATGCCAGGAGTTTAAACCTCAAAATGCACTCACTCGAGGCTCTTCTCAAAATGGAGAACATTCATATTTGTGCAATAACTGAGACCTGATTCAAGGCTCAAGAGAGCAGCCCAACGATTCCAGGCTACAACTCATACCACACATTTTGGCCACAAAACCCGGACCAAAACACTAAAGGAGGAGGCATATCCATATTCATCAAGGATAACCACACCTCCAGACTAGTTGCAAAGTATGATGCCTCAGAGATCATCCAAATGCAACTGACGATGGCCAAAACTGCAATCCAGATTGTAGCTTGCTACAGATCACCATCCCTGCCCCAAGACCCCCACTCCTCATTCCTCGAGGTACTGGAAAACATGAGGGTCCAACCAAATATCCTAATACTGGGTGATTTCAATTACCCAAACATCAACTGGGAAAACTACTCAAGCACTAATACCTTTGCTCACCGCTTCCTGGAATATATTAACTCAAATTTCCTGGACCAGCTTATCAACACTCCCATAAGGGGCAACAGTATACTAGACCTGGTCATCACCAACATGGGGGACAAGTGCTCCATACCCGGGATAAATTTCTTGTTGGTTAGAACAGACCATAAACTCATCACCCTCGATATCCACATACCATCCCTCCAAGGAAACCACAGTGAAAAACTTCTCCAAAGCAAACTTTATGCTACTTAAGACGGAGGTGGCAAACTTCATTACTCCCATGCAGAATGACAGTTTGGTTTAATCTGCTGTAGCCTACACAAAAGCACTCTACAAGCACTTACATGAGTGCATGGACCATGCTATCCCGAACAAAATCCAGACCCATTCCTCCAAAATAAGGAAACCAGTCTGGTGGACCCCGGCCATAAACAAGCTCTGTAATAGAAGGAAGAAATTATTACAAAAAAAGGGTAAAAATCCAGGAATGGAGGAGCTCCCTGATCAACCTTAGCAAAAAGCTAAGATCCCTTATAAAATCCTCAAAGGCGAACTTTGAAAGAAAAGTCACAACAGACACCAAAGACAACCACAAAGCAGATCTGCTCTGAGCTACAGCACAACGGTTCAAAGTTCACGGAACCAACTGATATCGCCAGTATACATGCAGATAGGTTCAGTGCAAACTTTACCCCACCCTCACCCCCTAAAGGGCCCATATCTATACCAGAAGATTGCACTGCTCCCATAATCACAGACACCTAGGTGAAAAAGGCACTTTCTAAAGCAAAAAAACACAGCATCCATGGGACCAGACAGCATCCCAGGCTGCATGTTGCATGAACTCCAAAACGAACTAATCCCTCACCTAAATACCATGTTCAACCACAGCCTCACCTCACGCTATGTGCCCACTGAGTGGTGCATGGCAACAGTTGTCCCGCTTCACAAGGGAGGCCACCACCTACCCCACGAACTATCACCCCATCAGCCTGACGAGCCTTGTCTGTGAGGCCATGGAGCACATCATCATGGAACTCATAAACAATAACATTGGGAACTTACAAACCCTAGACCCTACCCAGTTTGGTTTCGTAAAAGGCAGGTCATGTCTTCTAAACCTGGTTGACTTTTTCGAGATGGTCACCAAAGCAAGGTGGTCCACACAGTATACCTTAAACTTGCGAAAGCCTTTGATACCATTCCCCATGCGGGAATTATAGACAAACTCACTAATTTAAATATAAACCCCTACATTACAAGATGGGTTGCTAACTGGCTCACAGACAGAACTCATACAGTGAAAATAGGAAACGCTAGGTCCGACTCCAAACCTGTGACAAGTGGAGTACCCCAGGGCTCAGTCTTGGGACCTCTCCTGTTTGGTATTTATTTCTCAGAGGTACAAGCAAACACAGAGGGGACTATGGCTAACAAAGTTCACAGATGACTGCAAACTGGGTGCCATAATTGAGACTCCTGCTGATGTAGATATCCTTCAAAAGGGTCTCACTGAAACAGATACATGGTGCCAAAATCATGGCCTCAAGCTAAATGCCAAAAAGTGCATTGTCATCCCCTTCGGCAAAATCCAAGTACCTACGAATTACCACATAGGTGGCAGCTCACTTAATACAAGAGACCTAGGGACCCAGGTGGGTAGTAACCTCTCCTTCAATAACCACATCGCTAAAGTGGTTAGAAAATCCTTCTACATGGCCCACCTTATCACAAAGGGGTTTGCATCTAGAAAAAAGGAAGTTATTGTCCCCTCTACTCATCACTCATTAGACTCATTACTGAGAACAATGCCCCATTCGGGATGTACCTTACTAGACACCTGCAATAACTGGAGAGCCCTCAAAAATACCTCACCAAGAGGATAAACGGCCTAAAACAGATACCGTATGCCATCATGCTAAAAAAACTCCAACTGTACTCTGTTCCATACCGGCTACTCAGAGGTGATCTCTGTCTGACATACAAGGCTATGTTAAACCCCAATTGCTGGAAGTGCTCCACCTAAGGAAAACCCAATCTACCCAAGCTACATGCTCTAGGGACCTTAACCTGACCTCAACAATAAACAGGACTTGTTGGAGGGACAGATTTGTGTTCCAGAGACTCCCCCTGCTCTGGAATAAGGTCCCCATATATGTGAGGCGTAGCTCCTCTTTAGCGCTCTTCAAGAGGAATCTTGATGAGTGGATGGGAAACAGGAAATTCACCCCAGGAATCACTTCTGTGGCCCTGCTCGACACAGGCGCAGGTAACTAAGTCACGTGGGAGGTACAAGCCAAAACATTTTGGCTAGGCTTAATTATCCCCTAGGGCCAATAGCCTAGTTACCTACCTATGAATCTATGACACTGCTGACAGTGAGCTTAAGCTTAAGTCACCTTAATGTGATCCAGTTTTGGATTTGATATGTTTGTTACATTGAAATGCCCATTAGCTGGACTCTGCCTAAAATAATATGACACAAAAGGATTTAGAAAGTATGCAGAAGCATCTGAACGAGAGGTGCAGGCCATCTTTTGTGAAGCAGGCTGTGACTGTCCAGCATCTTGACCCATGCTATCACATATGAGATCCCCCTGGAATGACATCAGCTATTTAACAAAACGTTGAGGCAAATTATTATTTGTACCTAGGCATCATTCTTGCAGAAGGAAGAATTCCACTCAAGACCAGTATTTTGCTTGTGTTTACCAGATGCTTGGAGATTTCCAGTATGCCTTCTGCAAGTCACTCAGAGTTTTGCCACCCAAGTCATTAACTATGACATGGAAAACCACCATGCTCTAGTCATATTTGCCAAGTGAGGGGATCATTAGAGCCTTTCTGCTGTAAGAGATCCTGATACTAGAAAGACACCTCACCATTGCCCTTTCTTTATCCAGCCTAGGGAGTGGAGATCCTGTGTACCTATAATTGTATAATCACCTATTGCTAAAATGTTTTTGTTAGTACAGTGGTTTGAAGTAATACTTTCAAAGCGATTTGACTCTTAGTAGCTCATTGCTATAGGTGTGCATGAAGGAGATGAGGTGTTGGACTGATGCTGAAACAAAGTCTTTTTAGATCTAGAAGGCTTTGGTAAAGATTTTAAGAACAAATGTGCAGCATAAATCCACTTGGCATTCATCAAAAACTAATAACAAAACAAAATGCCACTCCATGCTGCCTTCACAAAGCCAAATTTATTATAAAATGTTAAGCACTTTTGCTCAATCTGTATTAATGGACTTCATCAGAACAGTAATAACTTTCAACCACAAACTCCTTATATGCAAATGTTTTTGTCACATGACACTGTACAACAAATCACAATATACATGTAATTAAACCATCTGCTGTTACATTATTATAAAAAAACGCATCATCATCATATTTGTTAAAAACATGCAACCTATTTACAAGTCATAGATTTCATATTCAGTGTACTTTTTATGGAAATATTCGAGTCAAGATGTGTACTGGCTCATAGTCTAAGTGGCCAAGACATTTCTTGTACCTGAATTATCACTTCCCACATACCACCCTAGGTTTTTACAGTAATTTTAAGAATACAAGATAAAAAAATATGTATACATGTTAGCAAAATATTTGCATTTCTCACAAACAGAACTGTGTGTGCTGTGCAAGCGTATGTTGTCTTGGAGAATAATGCAGTTGCTACACTGCCTGAACTTACCAAGCCTACCAGCTGGCAACAGAAGGTAAACAAGTGGACTGGCCTTTATTTTTGTACAGTGGTTTATGGAATTTAGTTAAGAAATACACAGAATAAGCTACAGTTAGTTATATGCACTAGTTTATGGATGGAGGGATGTAACCAAGTGGATGATCTATGTATAGATATGTTGACTAACACTAAATAACTAAATGTAGTTAAATGAGATGAATTAAGAAAGAAAACAAACAAGAAAATTAAGATGTTTATATTTGTGGAGAAGTTGTGGCTTGTACTGCTCTCTGCAAGCAATGGTTGCTTATTGGCCAAGATGGTAACTGTAAGCATATTAGAAGCTTAGAGCAGCTATGGTGTGCTTAGTAGTCAAAACAGTAACCCAGTTACAGACTGTGGCTAGTCACAAAGCTAAGGCTAATGTGTGATCTTGTAAGTTTTGATTAAACTAGATGTGGGAGAAGAAGGAGATAGAAGTTCAACTATAAGTCAAGTTGGTTTTGACTGTACAGTGCACTGCTAATACAGTAACACACTAAATCATATTAAAACTCCTTATTTATAACAATGGAAAACAGCTAGACAAAGCTGATTAGAGTACACCAACCAAAAGCAAAAAAAAACTAGAATTTCACCTCAATAGCAAACACAAGCCTAGAACTAGCCTGTTTTTCTCTTCTGTCATCAGAAAAGACGACAGTAATTTCAATGCAAAACATGTTTGCTAAAATCAGCTAGAACAGCACAGGCTGCATTGGTATTTATTTAGTTAGTCAGTCAGTCATTAATTATCTGTTCACTGGGTATTTGAGCTGGTCTACTGATCCTTTTCAGTTATGACCCAGAGTCATTGAATAAAAAAGAATACAATTTATATTAATCAGCAATTATTTGCACATTTACATAACATTATTAATAAGAAGGGAAAAAATCAGTATATTTTAGTAAATTAATGTTAGGAAAAGAACAACACATTTACTAAGTATATCTTGGTGTAATTCTACAGTTTAAGCAAAGAGAGGTATTATATTTAAAGCATGTTGGTTAGGTTGTAGAACTGTATTCTATCCATTGTCACAAAGCAAGTGTAAATGGCTTGCTTTGTTTTGTATGTGATTTTTAAAATGTTCTCAAAGTTTGTTAGTTTCTTCTTTTATTATGTAGTCTGTTCCATGTGGCTGGGCCAACTTCAGTGAAAGCCTTTTCATCTATAACTGACTTGAAGGGGGGGTGGACTATCATAAGGTTTTCTTCCTCATAACTAAGTACGGATATTTTTTCTCTCTCTTGGGTAAGATGTGCTTTCCATTAGATTGTTTCTGAAGTCAGTGTTAAGCAAAACCTTGCAAAAGACACAGCCTGGTGGTCTAGGTTTTAGTAACAGAGTCAGATTCGGTTAAGATGGTCACAATCTGAGCTTTCTTTATAACAATTTATACAATGGAACACGAGCAGTTCAATACCCCTAACCTTGCTGTGATAATTGAAACTTTAAAAGGACTGTCTGATGCCTGCTCTGAAATGGGCATTCACAGACTGGCTGAAACTCATTCCTTGAACACCAAGATCCTTATAGTGCAAGTCTCTCACCGACACTCAGTAGCCCTTTAAATCTGATATCTGTAATCTGTGTGTGATCTTGGAACATGGGCATTAACTAAAGAAGCTCATATTTCTGGAAGAATCTCTTAACTAAACATCTTAATTTGTATGCATTAATATGAATGTTTTATGTATCTATTACATTACTAACTCTTGTTTTACTTTATTATGTAAAGTTCTGTCCATGCATAGTGATTGGGCTCAAGTACTGTAGTGGTTTTGTTTTGATTCATGTGACATTTAGCAACACATGAAGGTATGAAGGTATGCAACAAGGAAAACCATTTCCCTGTCTGTTGGAACAATTATTGTTACCTAAGGAATGAAGTCTTGGGTATAACCAGTTGGAATGCAGTGTGATTCATCTGGAATAGTGTTGTACTGGATCAGAAGACAACACAACACCTATTTCTCTGAGAAAGGACACATTTCCTGTTAAGGCTATTGCAGGAGATGTCTAAGATATATGAATTATACTCCACAGGAGAGTACAGCAAATAGTAGTGGCAGAGGACACTTGGTTAGCAAGGTGTATTCTTGAGGGATCTAAGGTCTGACATCTAGTAGAAGCAAGCCAGAATAAAAGGCCCCAGTGTTGTGTCCTGTTAAGTATTTTCTTGCAGAATTAATCAAACCACAGTTAGTGTTGTTTTATCTTTGGTAGGTAGTTTGTGATAAAAAACGCAGCAGATGGATTCTCTTTAAAAATAAGGTGTTATTTTAAAGAAGTTCATTGAAGCTGTTTTCAGGTTTAATTTAACACAGATGAAAAATATCACCTATTATATCAGTTTAATAAGGTAATGTAGATCTTTTATCACATATTTCCCTGTTCTGTATGATAGGAACTCAGTGTAATACATACGTGAGACCTCTGTCCAGTCAGCATTCATCTTACACTTTCATCAATGGCCTGTTGTAATGTGATCTATGTGACTTTGAGAAATGGCTGAAATCTGCTTTTACTAAGCCAGTTCGGTGAGATCCGATACCTGCAGTAAGAAAGTACAGTTTTGTACCTACCATAAATGTAGATGTCCGATAGGTATGCATCTGCAGTCATCACATATGGGTTGTCCTGCCTCAGGCAGCCCTTTGGTCGGCCGGATTCCAAAGTCTGGGTCCGGCGTCGGCTGATGTCGCACTTTCCCCGACGTCAGAGTGCCTGGGGTATAAAAGCATCAGCCGACGCCATCTTCCTCAGTTTTTCTTACCCCAGATGCCAGGTGCCCTCTAAGGAAGGCTAAATTTGGAGAGATGCATTTAAAAATCCAAACATGCACAATAATATAAAAACAAATACACCATAATAGATCCCCCCAGCTAGCTATAAGAGGGGTAAGTACCCAAGAAATACCACAGAGGGGAAGGAAGGAGGGTAAACCTGACTGCAGATGCATACCTATCGGACATCTACATTTATGGTAGGTACAAAACTGTACTATGTCCTTCAAGGATGCATCTGCAGTCATCACATATGGGTAGAATACCATAGCCAATCTGGGGTGGAGGAACTATGTAAAGGATGGTGTAGCTAAAATGCCCTGCAGGACTGCCGTAGCAAAGCCTGCTCTGGATCTGGAATATAAAGCTAAATTGTAATGCTTGGCAAATGTATGCACGGAGCTCCATGTAGCAGCTTCTAAAATGTCCTTGGTAGCCACCCCTCTTAAGAAGGCTGTGGAGGTGGCAGTGGCTCTCGTGGAATGAGGTCTAATGTTAGCTGGCACAGTTTTTCCATGAAAGGAGTAACAAAAACGAATGCAATTCCCTATCCATTTTGAAATTGTCTGTTTGGAAATTGCTTTTCCTTGTGTACCAGCAGCATATGCTACCAACAGCTGGTCAGTTTTTCTGTAA
This sequence comes from Protopterus annectens, assembly GCF_019279795.1. Classification (NCBI taxonomy): domain Eukaryota; kingdom Metazoa; phylum Chordata; order Ceratodontiformes; family Protopteridae; genus Protopterus; species Protopterus annectens. The sequence continues at coordinate 472,947,340 of NC_056749.1, read as the reverse complement.
CCTTTAGTTCTGTCCAAGTAGTAGCGCAACTGTCTGTGTATGTCCAGGGTGTGCAGAAGTTTCTCCCCTTTGTTTTGTGGATTTGGAAAGAAGGTAGGCAAGTGAATAGCTTGATTTAATGAAACCCTGGATACCACCTTTGGCATAAATGTAGAACTGGTTCTCAATGAAACTCTGTCCTGATGAAAAATAAGAAATGGCTGTACTGCCATAAGGGCCTGTAACTCAGATACTCTTCTTGCTGAGGTTATGGCCAGAAGGAAAGCAGTCTTCCAAGACAGGAACTGTAGTTCTGCAGATGCTGCTGGTTCAAAGGGAGGCAGTGTTAGTTTCTCCAACATGAAGTTAAGGTCCCAAGTAGGTAGAGGTGGTTTCCTTGGAGGATTGATGTTTTTGATTCCTCTTAGAAACTGTCTTAGGAGAGGATGAGAGAAGACAGGTGGATCAGTATTGTACTCTGCTGAAATTGCTGAAGCATGAATTTTAATGGAAGAGTAAGACAGACCATTGTGGAACATTTCTGCCAAGTATTCCAGGACATGTGCCATGTTCATCACTGTCGCATCTAGGCCCTTTGTGGTGTTCCAAATGTGAAATCTTTTCCATTTTGCTGAATATGCCTTTCTTGTGGAAGGCCGGCGAGCTTCCTTAATAATATCTTTCACTCTCTGGGATAGCTTGTCCTGAGGAGGAGTCAAGGTATTTTCCAGGCTGCTAGTTGCAAGGTTTTCAGGTTGGAATGCAGAGTTTTGTAATTGTGCTGTGTCAGTAGAAGTGGCCATAGAGGAAGAGGCCATGGTTTTGTGTGTGACATGTTCTTTAACAGTGGGTACCAGTGCTGTCTTGGCCAGTCCGGAGCTATCAGAATCACTTTTGGCTGCTCTGCCCTGATCTTCAGTAAAACCTTGGTCATTAATGGGAGAGGTGGAAATGCATACACTGTTAGAGTTCTCCAGCTGAAAGAGAGGGCGTCCACTTTCCATGCTTGTGGGTGGTATGTCCTTGAGCAGAATTTCTTCAGTTGATGATTGTGGGGGGAGGCAAAAAGATCTAAGTCCGGCCTCCCCCATGATTGTGTTATCTGTAGAAAGATGTCTGGGTGCAGCATCCATTCGTGTGCATCCATGATATTTCTGCTTAAGCTGTCCGCCAGTATATTGTCTTTCCCTGGCACAAACTGGGATTGTAGCTGTATATTGAGTTTCAAGGAAAGTTCCCATAGATTCATTGCCAGCCTGCAAAGAGGATAGGAATGGGTGCCTCCTTGCTTGTTTATGTACCACATAACCGTGGTGTTGTCTGTCCTTATTAGCAGATGGCCTTGATGCAGAAAGGGTTTGAAGGCTTCGACTGCATGTATCACTGCCAGCATTTCCTTTTGGTTTATGTGCATGCGTAGCTCTTTTTGTGACCATAGACCTTGAATGCATCTGCCCTCCATGTGCGCTCCCCATCCGTGGTCTGAAGCATCTGTTGTAATGGTTTGGCTGGCTGTTGGTTTGCTGAAAGGCAGACCCCTGTTTGACAGGCTTGCTTGAGCCCACCACAGAAATTCCTTTTGAAGGCATGGAATGAGTGGTATCAAAGTTTCCAGGCTGTGACTGTGCTGAGTCCATAAACTCCTTAGGTACTATTATAGTTTCCTCATATGTAGTCTTGCTTGCGGAATTAGAAGGATGCAAGAAGCCATGTAACCCAGGGCCTGCAGGATTTTCCTTGCAGTCAGCTGGGTTTGTCTTGTCAGATTTTTGAAGTAATCTGGTAGTTGACTTTGCTTTTCTTCTGTGAGGAAGGCCATTTGGGTGGTTGTATCTAGATCTGCACACAGAAAGGTTATTCTTTGGGATGGAACAAGTCTTGATTTGTGAAAGTTGACTGTATATCCCAAGGCCTGAAGTAGGTGGATGGCATAATTCAAGTGTTTTACCAAAGTTTGTTGGCTGTCCGCTTGTATAAGGCAGTCATCCAGATATGGGTATATTTGAATCCCCTGAAGTCTGCAGTGTGCAATTACTGATGCCAGGCATTTCGTGAACACTCTGGGCGCAATAGATAAGCCAAAGGGCAGTGCTGAAAATTGATAATGCTCTGACCCTGCAAGAAATCTGAGGTGTCTTCTGCAACTTTGTCTGATAGGGACATGCAGGTATGCCTCCTTGAGGTCTAGAGTTACCAGCCAAGACCCCTTGCCCAGCATGGGAAGGAGCTGCTGTAGAGTCAGCATTTTGAACTTTGGCACAATGAGATAAGTATTCAGTGCGGACAAGTCGAGAATAGGCCTCCATTGTTTTTCTTTTCTTGGAACAAGGAATAGTCTGGAATCAAATCCTTGGCCTTGTTCTGAGAGAGGAACCTTTTCTATAGCTTTCATTTGCATTAAGCTGGAAATTTGTGTCAAAGCCTCTGCCCTTCGATTCGGTGGCAGGTCTGGCATGCCCTTTCTTTTTGGTAATGTGTGGAAATGAAACCTATATCCTTTGTCTATTATTTGTAGTGTCCATTTGTCCCTTGTAATACTGTGCCAATTTTCTTAGAATAAAGAAAGCTTTCCGCCCAAAGGTGCTTCCAATTGAGCCCTGGTTGGCGCTGTCAAAGTAAAGTCATTGAGCCTGTCCTTGTGCAGCAGTTGAAGGTCCTACATTACCTCTCTGGTTGGGAGGCTGCCATTGACGTCCTCTGTAGGAGCCTCTAGCTTGCCCTCTACCTCTGGCACGCCTGTTCTTGCCTCTCTGAAACCTCTCTGTGTCTGGAAAGGACCAATTCTTGGAAGGCCAATTCCTGCTGAACCTTGGTGGTTGTACTTGGAGAAAATCTTTGACTGTTTGTACGGATTTTGCCTTTTCTTCAAATTTCTTTAGGACCTCCTGAGCCGTGGAGCCAAATAACTTTTGCTTTTCCAGAGGAGCATCCAGCAGCTTTGCTTTAACATGGTCTGGCAGAGATTGTTCCTTCAGCCAAGCATGCCTACGAATGACTGCGCCAGTCATAGCTGACCTACATGAAGCTTCCAATGCATCATAACCACATTGCAAGAAATGGTTGCTAACCTGTTGTGAGTTATGTACCAGATCCTGAAGTGACTTGCGGTCTAGGGGATCAGGTGAAGACAGTTTTTTTATGCAGTTCATCTAACAAATACTCTTGGTACTGTATCATATGAAATTGACAATTTAATGCCCTCATAGAAAGAGTAGCAGAAGTATACACTTTTTTACCCCATCTCTCTAAAGCTCTGGACTCCCTTTCAGAGGGGAGAGGATTTTTAGCAGTGGCAGCTGCAACCCCTTTAGGGCCCTGGGAAATAGTTTCTGGATCAGCAGAGTGGGCCTTGTAAAGGTAAAAATGTGAGTCCGGGACCCTGTAGTACCTATCGGGTTTGGCAGGAGCCGGAGGGAGACAATCAGGGGTTGTGCTAGAGTCAGAGTACACATCATCAATGACATTCAAAACAGGAGGAATAGCTAAAGGTCTATGCTGAGGCAAATGTAAAAAAGTCCTTAAACTTTTCCTGGAATCAGAGAATTCCTGGCCCTGCCATTGGAAATGCTCTCTCATGGTGTGTAGTGTCTCCCTAAAGGAAAACTCTTCAGGAGGGGAGGCCGAGGGAATAGATTCCTCTGCATCAGAATCCTCGTAGGCCGAAAAAACCTCCTCCTGGTGGTCCGAGAGAGTAGAGCCATCAGAGGCCTCATCTGAGGAGTGGGGATCAGAGGGCTCAACCCTGGGCCTTTTGTCTGGAGGAGGTTGAGAGCCCCTGTCCGGATGAGGTTGAGAGCCCCTAATTAAGGAGATAAGATCCTCTGCTAAGCTTAGAATCTGTGAACTACTAGAGGGTCCCTGAGGGATAACCTTGGGAGGCAAAGCTTTTGAGAGTTTAGCAGCTTTAGCCCTGGAGAATGCCTTAATGGACATGGATGCAGGAGGCCTGGCTGCACCACGTGCTGGTGTAGATTTGTCTAAAGGAATGGTGTCGGAAAGTTCCAGGACACCAGTTTCAGTTGGAAATTCAATAACCGACTCAGCCGGGGCCTCCGGGACCGAGGTAGTCGGTTGAGCGGTTTTGGTAATTGGAAGTACCACGGACTCGGTTTCAGCCGAGACCGAGACCCTCGCGGTAGGCCTGGCCGTGGTTTCAGCCGAAACCGCGGCCCACGTGTGTCAGTCCTTGTCCTTCCGTTTCTTAACTAAATGAGAAGTCGGAGTCTCCGACGGCATCTTATATGAAAAACTAGCCCCAAAAAAATCCTCTGCAAACTCCGCCCGACGTCTAAGAGTGCGTCGGTTGAAGGAAGCACAGGCTGAACAGGCCGAGACGTCGTGGTCTGGGCCTAGGCAGGGGAAGCAGTAAGAGTGGAAATCCTTATGAGGTATTTGTTTCCCACAAGTTAAACAATTATTAACTTTATCTGACATCGGCTGAGGCAAGAAAGAGTCCCCAACGGGGTACTTAGCTTTTTGAAGTCTTCGGTAGCTGAATTACAGGAGCTGGCCGACCGGCACTTGCGAACTGCTTCTGCTTTGGGCACCACGCGGCAAGAAAGACTGAGGAAGATGGCGTCAGCTGATGCTTTTATACCCCAGGCACTCTGACGTCGGGAAAAGTGCGACATCAGCCGACGCCGGACCCAGACTTTGGAATCCAGCCGACCGAAGGGCTGCCTGAGGCAGGACAACCCATATGTGATGACTGCAGATGCATCCTTGAAGGACATCCAGTTCAAGTCAGTGAAAATTAGTGGAAGTGGAGCTGCATAAGTAATTGTAGATTAACCAGCAAATCTAAATATTTTGGAGTACTTCCAGTGCAGCTAGCAGTCTTAAGACAGAGTTGGCTGAACCTTCATCTGGCCAGTTTTCCCTTTCAGTATCCTGATTTTGCTAATTGCTTCAGATGGGCACAAAACTTAAAACGTGTGGGATAACCTTTTATCTTGGCAACAACACATTCACTGCATGCCTGCCTGGTCATTTCATTAGCCTCATACAAAGGTGTACTTCTTAGTGTACTGGTAGAATAGCGGACTTACAGCCTCATGCAGTGTGTGTGTCCTTCAGTGGCACTATAAGTTTGTACTGACAGGAGCATTACACTGTCTATGACTCATGCAGAGTAGTGGAGGTGAATGGAGCTGTTAATTTCAGTAGGTTGTGAACAGTATATCTGAGCAGAGCAGGTTAGTAACCACACAGCTCAGTACTATGTGGTTCTGGTCTACCATGTGGAGCAATCATCTGCATTTGTAACAACTACTCTAATGGCAGACCCATAGGAGCATTTAATGGGCTATAGTACTATGCATGTGTCTGATTAGAATCCATTTATTTTTTGCCGAGCAGTGCAACTCTGCCAAAGTGAACAGACAGTGTTTCTGTGCTTTGTTGAACTACCTTGTAGGGTTGCCAGTTAAGAAGCTTGACTTCATTTGTCTGATGACATGCTGTTGATTGCCATATCAAACACTGCTCCAGGCAAGACCATAGAGAATGGCTTTCACATGGCCTCAGAAAGGTTTTAGCAACCATACAACAACTGATTTATATGTGAGTGATAAAACTGTATAGTCTGTTCTCAATAAGGACAGAGAAATACTCACCTTGACTGGGAATAATGTTGGAAGATGGAAGAGTGGTTTGAATCCAGTGACCAAGTCTCCTTTGAGAAAAGTAGTGTCTGAAGCAACTTGTAAAATTTGATTCTTTCTATAGCTGAGCTCAGTGCAGTGATCCCACGGAGTGAATGAGATCTGGCTGGAAATGCTCTGAGTTTTGTTGGAGTGCCATCATTGACATATTTTCAGTGTAATGCCTAAGGCAGGAAGAATACTTCTGGAATGAAAACATGGGTGGTGGTCCCCATTTAAAAAATGGACAGGAGGGACACATTCTTTAGCTAGCTGTGAAAGCCTGTCCCATGGTGCTTCAAAAGTAGACTGCATCCCATAGTTCAGCTTCTGATTCAAGAATAAAAGTACAGATTTGGGCCTAGCCATGAAAAGCATATCATCTCTTTGCTTTTGCACAGATATTGGAGGGATCAGTTCAGTTTGCCACTCCTGTATGTATGCGACTTGTAATATGGAAAAGGCATATGACCATCTATTCCAGGGCTGCTGTTTAATGCAGGTTAGTCAGTGTACTTGCAGAGCAAGATTTTGCCCATATTTGCAGCGTTAAGTCACATATGTTCAAAGTGGCTATATATGTTTGCCAGTGCCATGCCTTTTGGATCACCTGGTGGTCATGATGTTCATAGACAGGATATCAAGGTGCAGTCAAGGTTTGGAAAGTATCCCATTTGGAGACATACATAAGAGTTGCATTATGAATTTTTTTTTTTTTTTTTGCTAATGATGCTTTCCTCTTGTCCTCAACTGTTAGCTCTGGTATGTAGTTGAGTAGTTTTCTACTCAGTATGGACTAGGTGGGATGATAACAACAATGAGAATTTTTAAGTCTCAGATCATTTCTAGAAAAGACTGGATGCCTCTCTACAAGTAGGGGAGAGAGCTAGCTCAAATAGAGGAGTTTTTAAGTATCCCAGGGTCTTTCGGAAAAGAAATGGTAGAGGATACTAGGAGATTGACCAGTATGTGGATTTACCTTCAGCAGCTTTGCAGGAATTGTAACAGATAGTGGTGGGGAAGTGGAAGCAGAATCACAGGGAATAATCCCTCAGTTTAGTGGTCAGTCTGTGTCCCATCCTCACCTGCATTCAGGGTCTTTGTGTAATTAGTAAAAGTATGAGTTCATGGGTACAGGCAGTGGAAATTGTTATCTTGTAGGAATTCTGTGTTCAGTTTAAATGACAGGTTGGAGGAATGCAGCAATCCAAGAGAATTTTGGGGCCACAGAATAATAAGTGAAGTCTCTTCAGGTGGTTTGGGTCCATAATGAGGATGACAATGGGCACCTCTCAAAGGAGGTGTACTGGGCATGGCCTACTGGGAGGAGGGCCTTCAGGCAGAGCAAGGATGCACTGCAGAGGTTATACCTCTGTCTCTCATCTGCCCTGGGATTGCTTTGGCCCTGGTGAAGACATACAGATGCCTGATGCTCTAAAAGTATGTGTTATTCAGTACCCAAAATCAGTGAACAGTGTTGTGCTGCTCATCAGATATATATGTTATGTACTAGCATGATATATTTCCTAAAAACAGATAAACATGGTTGTATTACACAAGACAGATTGCCAAAAGACCAAATGTCATTGAACTGACTGAAAAAGGTTTGATTGAACTTTCATCACAACATAAAGTAGCACATATTTATGCATGTTTTTTAGTGTACATGTAGCATATACTTATGCAAGTTGTTGAGAGAGATCCCACCGCCACATAGACATAAACACAGACTTAATTGTGTATTCTCATTCCTGGATCAGACAGATTTGAAGTAATGGAAGATAACATTAGTTTCTGTGCAAAAAATTTTTTTGCTCCTTAGCCAAGTTTGTGAACCTTGCAGTGAGAACATATTAGTGGGGGGCCAAAGGAGGGCTTTCTCTTTCTTCTGCAGTAGCAGTTTAAGTAAAATGTTTTTTGGTCATTTGGTTTCAGTCAAATGGTGTCAGATCTTCTGATTTTCAGCTTTGTGTCACGCAACCAATAGACACTGAATTCCCCAAACATGTCTTCAGTAGGGCAGCAAATTTTTAATGCTCAAAATGTTGTCTAAATTTTAGTGCTGTAATACAAGATGGCTAAATTTTACCCAGTGCTTAGGGTGTTTCCTGTTCCATCAAGGAACACAGAGAGCTCCACAGCATCATATTACATCTCCTGAATGCTAGGGCTTTGAAGATTATTTACCCTGATGTGGGAAATGACAAAGTTAGATCTGTACTGAACGTCATGCTGCTACATCTGCAATTTTATCCCTCAGTAGTCAAGTAACAATGACTCTCGCTCTACATAACTTGTGAGAGCAGAAAGAGATTTATGAGTCATTAATTTACCTGTTATGAAAATATTGTCAGTTTTAACAAGATGCTTTGGTACCTCTTGGGTGGGCTGCCTTTGTTTGGGTTATTTTGAACCAGATTTGGAAGTTAAAACACGTTTAGATTGATGCTTCTGTCCTGAGACTCATTTTTTGTGCATACGTGGTTTTCTTACTAGTGTTATATGTTTGAGGTCCTGGTGGAGACTGTTTACAGTAAGTATAGGTAAACTAACAGCACCATTGCAGAAGAGTGGTACTCAACAACATTTTAATTGGCAGTCCATTGCAAATTGGCAGAGGAGAGTATCTGTTTTGAAGTTGGCATTGTACCCATGCTTTTATTTACTTTTCTGTAAGACATTATTGCACATTTGAACATATTTTATTGACAGTTTGTATAAAATGCATGTTCCTATCCAGTCATCACCTATATCTCTCCTGCTTTTTGCCTATCTTGTAGTTAAAAATCAGTCAAGAGCTGAAGTTTAGTTTTAACTGTTTTCAAAAAGCTATTTGCCCTTGATTTAGAGACTTTTGTTGGAGAATTAGCCAAACCATTTTCATAAGGTCTAGTCATTGCTCAGAGAACTTACCCTTTGAATCAAGTAAGTGCATGCGTAACTCAAAAACTGTTTTGGAACTCAGATGTATTTCATCAGTTGTGAGTATGAGGCAGTTTGTAAATCTCTTCAGAATCATTTGCATGGTCAGTAAAGGGAGAATAAATTAAAGCAACGCCTGCATCCTGTGCGCCATTAGTCCATGCCCTTTTCAGCATGTACCTCACAAAGCACTTGCAGCAGTTGGAGAGACCACAGAGATTCCTCACCCGGTGACTCCAGGGCCTCAAACATCTACACTGTACAGGTAGGCTAAAAGTCCTGTCTCTCTACTCAGTCTCCTACAGACTCCTCAGAGGTGACCTCTGTCTGGCATACAAAGCAATCTCAGACCCCACCTGATGGGACTACTGCATATCCGCAAGTCAAGCTCCACTTGAGTAACCTGAACGTGAGACCACAACCTGGTCTGTGACATCAACAGAACTTTTGTCGGGACACAGACTCCCCTTTTTGTGGAGTAGACTCCCTCTGCATGTAAAACAGAGTACCTCATTAAACCTTTTTAAGTACAATATGGACAACTGGATGGGGAACAGAAAATACACCCCTGGGATTCCACCTATGTCCCTGTTGGATAGTGGCATAGGGTGCTGACTTGTTGGAACATGGACTAAATTCTTGGCTAGGCTTGTAAAAGCCTCAGGGCCAATAGCCTAGTAACTTCCTATGATACTATTGTTAAACTACTTAAAAGGGACTAACGATGTAAATTACGGGATGCTTGCCATGTAGCCATTATTTTCACATTGAAATAAGTCCAGTTGATTAGAAAGGTACAAATACACAAGCAATAGATATTTGTATGCCTGAGTTTGTTGACAAGGTACATAATTTATGTGCTGCACTTGATTTCACAACAGACAGTACTTGGTCACAAAGCTTACACTCATCACATTTACATATGCAAAAGATCTTATTGAATTCCTGGTGGTTGTTTATTCATTGGTCTCCTCAGGAGTGGACTATTGTAATGGCCTCTAATCGAGACTACCTAACAAGAGTGTTGACAGTTTACAGGTGGTGTAGTAATCTACTGGTATTCTACTAGGTGATACATCTCATAACCAGTGTGTTTCCCTTGTACTGACTACAACGGCTACCAATTCAGTACAAAATAATTTACAAGTTCGTGGAGTTAGCTTATTGTCTATTCATGACTTGGGTCCCATTTATTTGAAGCTAGTTGTCCCATTATGCCCTAGCTGGGGTTAGCTGACAGCCACCAAGGGGCTGCTGTTTGTTCCACAGGTGCATCTTAATTCCTCTTTTTGCTTTTCAGGCTTTGCAGCTCTGAAACTTAAAACTACCTGGATGGCTTTGGGAGTGTCCGTCTTTAGCTGTCTTTTAAAGAGCACTAAAAGCATATCTGTATGATGTAGCCTATTTTGGAGTGGGATGTCTTAAGTGTTTTAATTTAGCTCTGGTACCAAGGTCTATATACTGAATCTGCTTACTATTGTTTCAACCTATTATATTTGTTTGTATTCTAATTTGATTTTAATTGCATGAACAATGTTTTGTGATAAAAAAAAAAAACACCTTAAACTTGACTTGTCAAAGTACATATGTTTGAAGTTGCAGCTGGATGAAAACACTCAGCTATATTAATTAGTTTATTTGTTTTTGCATGACACCCCCTTATGTGGGGTACAATCCCCTCTGAACAAATGTATACCAACTCCAAGGTTGCACAAAGAAGAAGAAGGTAATATCTCCCAAAAGAAAGAAATCACCGAGAGTGCATACTTAGAAGCACTACACCTAGAAAACACACCAAGATTGAATTTCTGGAAAAAAATAGCAACTGGAAAATTCAACTCTGCAGAGCTGAACTCTGGCATTTCACTCCACCAGTCTAAGCTCGATGAGAGGTAGAGACGTTCTTAAGAAGTGAGATTTAACAGGTCACTTTTTCTACCACAAGCACGTGAGTCCCAAGAGATAAATTACAACTGTCTCAAAGGCAGGGACTTGAAGCTCATACAGGCTGCTACTCATGCTGAAACCTGAATATGAGTTTGGGAAAGCAGCTGCCAAACTTTATCCAAACACATTGTTTGACTTCAAACAAGTTAAGTGCCACAGCAGTGCAGAGGGAGTGGGAGGGTGTAGGAATGTACATTAGGGCAGTGATTGGGAAGGAGATTTAGGTTTAGGGAGAGGGAGAGGGAGGAGAGTTTTAAGTTTAGCGATTGTGAGGGGAGTTTAGGTTGAGGGAGTGATCTTGGAATTTAGATTTAGGGAGGGGTGCACTTTTAGGCTTAGAAAGCAATAGTTTGTTGTGGGATTAGCAAGAGATAAAGGGAGTTTTATGTGTAGGAAGTGATCAGGGCTTTTATGTATAGGGATGAAGGTTTTAGGGTTAAGAACTGGGTTGGAGTTTTAGGGTTAGCAAGTAACAGTGAGCTACTCCCACATGAGGACCCAGTTAAAAATATAATCTTGTTGAGACTTTTAGCATAGTGTTAGACAAGTTTGAGCTGTAGGTCATCATTAACCATTTATGCTGCTGTAGTGCATTTCAACATACTGAAACAAAAATACATACTGTGGATATAAAAAGTTTACACACCCCTGTTAATATGCCAGGTTTTTGTGATATAAAAAATGAGACCACAATAAATAATTTCAAAACTTTTCCTACCTTTAATGTGACCTATATCCAGTACAATTCAATTGAAAAACAAACAAATCTGTTTGGGGAAAAAAAATAAAAAAAGTACAATAAGTTGGTTGCATAAGTGTGCACACCCTTAAACTGATACTTTGTTGAAGCACCTTTTGATTTAATTACAGCATTCAGTCTTCTTGGGTACACACCTGCCATTAATTAGACTCCGAGTAACCCCAAATAAAGTTAAGCTGCCCTAGTAGGATTTTCCTTACATTTACTCAGTTGCCTGCTACAGCAAAAGCCATGGTTCGCAGAGACCATACAAAGCATCAAAGGGATCTCATTGTTGAAAGGTATCAGTCAGGAGAGGGGTACAACAAATTTCCACAGCATTGGATATACCATGGGACACAGTGAAGACAGTCATCAAAAAATAGAGAAAATATGGGACAACAGTGACATTGCAAAGAACTGGACATCCCTCCAAAATTGATGAAAAGACAAGACAAAAACTGGTCAGGGAGGCTGCCAAGAGACCTACAGCAACACTGAAGGAGCTGCAAGAATTTCTGGCAAATACTGGTTGTGTACTACATGTGACAACTATCTCCGTATTCTCCATATGTCTGGGCTATTGGGTAGGTTTGCAAGAAAGAAGTCTTTTCTTACACAGAAAAAACATTGACACCTGGCTAAAATTTGCAAAAGAGTACATTAAGTCTCCCAAAAGCATATGGGAAAATGTGTTATGGTCTGATGAGACCAAGGTTGAACTTTTTGGCCACAATTCCAAAAGGTACATTTGGTGGAAAAACACTTTGCATCACCAAAGGAACACCACCCTACGGTGAAGCATGATGGTGGCAGTATCATGCTTTGGGGTTGCTTTTCTTCAGCTGGAACTAGGGCTTTAGTCAAGGTGGAGAGAATTATGAACAGTTCTAAATACTAGTCACTTTTGGCCCAAAACCTTCGGGCATCTGCTAGAAAGCTGAAGATGAAGAGGAATTTCACCTTTCAACGTGACAATGACCTCTAGCATACATCCAAATCAACAAAAGAATGGCTTCCCCAGAAGAAAATTCAAGTTTTGGAATGGCCCAGCCAGAGCCCAGACCTAAATCCAATAGAAAATCTGTGGGGTGATCTGAAGAGGGCTGTGCACAAGAGATGTCCTCGTAATCTGACAGACTTGGAGCACTTTTGCAAAGAAGGGTGGGCAAATATTGCCAAGTCAAGATGTGCCATGCTGATAAACTCCTACCCAAGAAGACAATGTTGTAATTAAATCAAAAGGTGCTTCAACAAAATGTTAGTTTAAGGAGCTTTGGCCGGCTAAGAACTTGCTGTATTCAACTGGACGTATAAGAGAATTTAAGTATCTTTATCTGCACTTTTTTTCAAAAAATACAGTATTTAAATTGATTTTAACTGTGTGTTGCAGGAATATTAACTGAACTGGAAGTTAGTCAGTGTTTGATGAATTTTGTTATTTGCTAGTAATTACAGGTGTGGGGGTAGCCACATTCTTTGATTTCCTGTCCTTGCCTATTTAAGTGGTACAGTGTGAAATATTTTCTGCTTAAAAACCTCAGCTTTGGCCGGCTAAGAACTTGCTGTATTCAACTGGACGTATAAGAGAATTTAAGTACCTTTATCTGCACTTTTTTTTTTCAAAAAAATACAGTATTTAAATTGATTTTAACTGTGTGTTGCAGGAATATTAACTGAACTGGAAGTTTTGACTCTTCTCTTCATCTTAGTGGCCTTGAAACTGCCCGCCCCTCTTGTAAATTTGTGTTTGGGTACTCCTGGGCCCATCTCATTTGCTCACTCAACTGAGTGCAGTGAGATCATATTCTGATTTCAGGCACTCCTACTGTGTACTAAGAGAGCATCTGGGAAACAGAAAAAAAAAATGTAAGCTCGTTTCCTGCCTTTCCTGTTAAGTGGTATAGACTATTAAGCCCTTCTGTGTTGGAGGGAAGCCTTCTAGCTTAGTTTTTTTTTTTCGTATAACTAGCCAGTTTTCTAGTTTCAGCACTCAAATCTGTTTCTTTGATCTCAGCACTTGTTCAGAAAAAATAAAAAAGAAAAAATTCATCTGCTTTTACTGTACTTGTGTTTCTACCTACTTTATTTTACTTTTGCATCATCTTAAAAGTACTCAATTGTATTTATTACTGCTTGGTGCAACTCATTCTAAGCCTTTTGGTTTAAACACTTGGGCTTCGGACCAGTTGTTTTGCGCTGAGAGGGTTTGTGGTCTGCACTGTAGTGGCAGAACAGGTAGCTTACATCCTTCTAGGTTGGGAACTGCTGATTGAGGGCGCAGTGTCTGTTATTCTAAAAGTGTATTAATTCTGGTTTAAGGACTTGGGCTTTCAAGCCAGTTATTTTACATTAAGAGGGTTCGTGGTCTGCACTCTTGTGGGAGGAGAGGCTGGACTCTGCCCTTCTGAGCTGGGAATTTCTGGTTAAAGGCTTATAGTGCATGCATTTCTGAACAGCTTCTGACTGAGTTGGTGCGCCTTGTTTGCTGTGGCATAGACTGGATTCGGGCCTGCTGGATCTAGCTTTGTTTGTGTAATGTGAGCACTAATCCAGGCATTCTCTAAAGTATTCAATTGTATTTATTACTGCTTGGTAGTAACTTGATTAAAGTGTAGCTATCATTCTAAGTCTTTTGGATTAAGCACTTGGGCTTCAGACCAGTTGTTTTACATTAGGAAGGTTTGTGGCATGCACTGTGGTGGCAGGACAGGTAGCTTTCATCCTTCTAAGTTGTGAACTGCTGACTGAGAGCCCAGTGTCTGTTATTCTTAGTGTGTATTAGTTCTGGTTTAAGCACTTGGGCTTCAGGCCAGTTATTTTACATTAAGAAGGTGCGTGGTCTGCACTCTTGTGGGAGAAGAGGCTGGACTCTGCCCTTCTGAGCTGGGAATTTCTGGTTAAAGGTTTATAGTGCCTGAATATTTGAACTGTATCTTACTGAAATTGGTACACTTTGTTTGCTGTAGCATAGACTAGATCCAAGCCTGCTGAACCTAGCTTTGTTTATATGCTTGTTGTTTGTTTGCTTGTTATTTCCCTGGAACGCTAATTCCACCTAATACGCGGCTTCTCAGCGCTTCTGTGGATCACTAGTGATATCTGCATTGCTTACTGTACTTATTTCCTTGTTTCACTTGAAGGAAAGTTACTGTTTGTCGTTTTTGCATTTAAGTTACCTGTAACACATTGCACTTAAGTTACCTGGCACTTGCTAGCTAAAGCAATTATATAAGTCAGCACTAAAAATTAAAAGCACTACACCCTCACTCCCCACTGGCCCTTGTTTTCAATTATTAAGGAATTCCCAATATTATTCTAGCATGTCCAAAGGTCAGTTGTCAATCTCCTCTCCGGTCCAGCTGGTGAATCTGGGAATTTTGAGGCAATGTTACAACTGCCTCATGTACACAGACAACCCTCTCCTCCTCCCAACAAATTCCAACACATGTGAGAGATGCAACCATAAAGCCAAACTGGAGGCTAAGCTCTCTCATCTCAGTACTGGCATAACCAGTCAGAAGGAGAAGGAAACCACACTCACTACAATTCCAGTCTCACATAGACCTACCATGACAGCAAACCAAACACATAATCACACAAAAACATACTCGGAGGCTCTAAATAAAGATCTGCCTAAGCAGCAGAGACCTCCAAAGCAGACACCCACGCAACCGCTACCCCAAAACAAAACACGTGCAACACATATCTCACAAAGCCAGTGTGCCGAACAGTCACAGCCCTTAAGACTAAACAACACACCTGATACACTTGTAATAGGTGACTCTATCGTCAGGCACACTGACGTCCTGCTCATCAGGCTGAACAAGGAGAGGGTCACGGTGAGCAGCCTGTCGGGCACTAGGATCCGCCACATAACACAAGCACTCAGGTCACTCCAAGGCAAGTACAAATATGACTCAGTCATTGTCCATGCTGGTGTGAATGACCTGAGACGTACCTCCCTGGACTACATGAAAAGAGACATAAAGGAGCTCTCTGAGCATGTAGCCCAGGCCGTTATGACCCTGACCTTGAGTAGCATCTTACCCTCACCAAGAATGATGCCACAATATGAAGACAATATGATCAATTTCAACAATTGGCTTAAGTACTGGTGCCATTCAAAGGGGATCCAATGCCTGTCAGCTTGGGATGATATGCTCGACAAGCCACGATGCTTTGCTAGGGACGGCTTGCACCTGTCACCCCTGGGCTTTCGGATATTGGCAAAGGCTCTTGCTACCCCCATAGTGCCTTTTTTAGGCAAGGCTCAAAAGACAAACCCACCTCCATAGGTATCACAAGAGATAAGAAACTAAGAGTAATGCTACTCAACGCCAGAAGTCTAAACCTCAAGATACATGCACTCAAAACTCTCCTTAGCATGGAGAACATCGATTTCTGTGCAGTAACAGAAACCTGGTTCAGGGCTCCCGAGAGCACCCCAGCACTACCAGGTTATACCTCATACCATGCTTTTCAGCCCCAAAACTTGGACCGAACCACAAAAGGAGGGGGAGTATCGATATTCATCAAAGATACCCACACCTCCAGGTTGGTGGCAAAGCACGAAGCATCAGAGACTATCCATGTGCAACTAACAGTGGATAAAACTGCCTTCCAGTTTATAGCCTGCTACAGACCACCCTCCCAAACCCAGGAACCCCACTCGGCCTTTCTGAGAACACTGGAAAATATGAAGGTCTCTCCAAACACCATTATACTGGGCGACTTCAACTACCCAAACATAGACTGGGAGCATTACTCTAGCTCCAACACCTTAGCCCAAAGGTTCCTAGAATTTATAAACTCAAATGCTATGGAACAACTTGTTACCACTCCCACAAGAGGGGAAAACATACTGGACCTGATCATCACCAACATGGGGACTCTATGCTCCAGACCAGAAGTGTATCCCTCACTGGTAAGATCAGACCATAAACTAATCTCACTGGATATTCACATCCCAACCCCACTCCCTGCCCAGAAAACCACAGTGAAAAACTTCTCTAAAGCAAATTTCACACTCCTCAAAACCGAGGTGGAATCCTTCAAAGCCCCCGGGCCTGTGGAAAATATGGCCCAGAACGCAGAATCCTTTATAAATGCATTCTATGAACACCTTCAGGAATGCATGGATCATGCGATCCCAAATAAAACCAAGACCCAATCCTCCAAAGGCAGACATCCTGTCTGGTGGACCCCAGCCATAAACAAACTATACAATAGAAGGAGGAAGCTACTAAATGATAGAGCAAAATCCCAAAAGGGAAGGCATCACTGATCAGTATTAGCAAAAACTACGGGCACTCATAAAATTGTCTAAGGCCAGCTTCGAGAGAAAAATTGCACAGGACACTAAGGATAATCACAAGGCTTTCTTTAGTTATGTAAGGAACCTGGGTGTTAATTCCCAGATATGCTCAGAATTAGTCCAAAATGACAAAAAATACACTGAACCCACAGATATTGCCAACATCCTAGCTGACAGGTTCAGTGCAAACCCCCCCCCCCCACCAAAAGGGCAAATATCTATCCCAGCAGAGTGCTGCCCCCCTGACATCTCAGATGCTCAGGTAAGAGCCGCCCTCTCCAAAGCAAAAAACACAGCATCAGTGGGACCATCCTACATGAACTCCAAGAAGAGCTAAACCCAAACATAAAACTACTGTTCAATCTCAGCCTTACTACAGGATATGTGCCCAAAGAGTGGCGTACAGCAACAGTGGTCCCTCTCCATAAAGGTGGTGCCTCAACGGATCCTGGAAACTATCGCCCCATAAGCCTGACTAGCTTGGTCTGCAAAGCTATGGAAAGGATCATCATTGACCTCATAAATAAAGATATTGGGGACTTACAGACACTGGATCCTACCCAGTTCGGCTTTGTTAAGGGCAGATCCTGCCTCTTAAACCTGGTTGATTTCTTTGAAACAGTCACCAAGGCCATTAACGAGGGGAAGGTGGTCCACACAGCCTACCTGGACCTCGCAAACGCCTTCGATACAATACCCCACTCGGGCATTATAGATAAGCTCACCAGCTTAAATATAAACCCCTATGTCACTAGATGGATTGCAAACTGGCTCAAGGACAGAACCCACATGGTTAGAATTGCTGGAGCCATGTCAGACTCCAAACTAGTTACAAGTGGTGTCCCACAAGGCTCAGTCCTGGGACCTCTCTTGTTCGGTATATATTTCTCGGAGGTACAGGCCAACACGGAAGGACTGTGGCTGACCAAGTTCGCAGATGACTGCAAACTGGGCACCATAATCGACTCTCCAGCCGACACAAGCATCCTCCAAAAGGGCCTCATAGAAACAGACAACTGGTGCCAGAGCCATGGCCTCAAGCTAAATGCCAAAAGTGTATAGTCATCCCTTTGGCAAAAACAAAGTGCCCACAAATTACCACATAGGTGGTAATCCATTAAGTACAGAAGAAGTAATTAGGGACCTGGGGACCCAAGTTGATAGCAATCTCTCATTTGACAACCACGTGGCCAAAGTGGTTAGAAAAACATTTTATATAGCCCACCTAATCATGAAGGGATTCACATCTAGATCAGGGGAGGTCATCGTGCCTCTTTACTCATCCCTCATCAGGCCCATAATTGAGTACAATGCCCCTTTTGGGATGTACCTTACCAGACACCTGCAGCAACTGGAAAGACCCCAAAAGTACCTCACCAAGAGAATCAAAGAGCTCAAACAGATGTCATATGCTGCCCGGTTAAAGAAACTCCAGCTCTACTCAGTGGCATACCGCCTGTTCAGAGGCGATCTGTGCCTGATGTATAAAGCCATGTCCAACCCGGAATTAATGGACATGCTGCACCTCAGAAAATCCAAATCCCATCGAGTTACGCTCCAAGAGACTTGAACCTCAGCACTGAAATAAATAGGACATGCTGGAGGGACAGATTCATAACCCAGAGGCTCCCTTCACTCTGGAATAAAATCCCAGTCCAGGTTAGGCAGAGTCCCTCATTGACTCTCTTCAAGAGGAATCTAGATGAGTGGATGGGAGATCGTAGGTTTACCCCTGGTATCACTTCTTTGTCACTGTTAGACAGAGGCACAGTATACTAACCTCGAAAAAGGGCATAGCAAATTAAATTTAAAATGGGTGGCGAAAGCCAAACACATTCTGGCTAGGCTTATAAATGCCCTAGGGCAGATAGCATAGTATGAACCTATGAACCTAAGGGCGTGCACACTTATGCAACCAGCTTATTGTACGTTTTTCATTTTTTATATCTTTTTCCCCTAACAGATTTGTTTTTTTTTTTCAATTAAATTATACAGGTTGTAGGTCACATTAAAGGTGGGAACAGTTTTGAAATGATTTATTGTGGTTTCATTTTTTTTTATGTCACAAAAACCTGGCATTTTAACAAGGGTGTGTAAGCTTTTTATATCTACTGTGTAGTGACAGAAATCCAGATGTCTGTAAAGATTGGCTTGTCAAACACAGAAAAGATTTTTGTTAATTTTCCAGAATTACTGAGAAATATAATTTAAAAATTAAGTTTAGTGATGCTTTCTACACACAAATTGTATGATGATACAAGTCTGTGCCATTATTAATTGGTTAAGGTAAACACTTTGTATAACTGTTATCAGGCCATTGTTTGATTAGTCTAAATTTTTATGTTCTTCTTGTTGATCAGTACTGCAGTAACCTAAGCTATATGGGTTATATTCTGCATAGGGTATAACAGCTGACCAGCTTCCAAAGCTTCAAGGTACGTTCCATGCTCCCAAATTGTTAGTCATCTCAAGCCGAGATGACTAAAGTATTGGTTTGGGAGCCAGGCTTTTTGGAGCTTTCCAGTCACTGAAGAGAGTGCTCCTCTGCAGGCTTTTAAGGATCGATGGTCATCTTGTTCTGCCCCTTTGCTGGGCAGATAAGTTCCCTCTGGGGAAAAAACTTCCACTTATTAATTTTAATGTTAAAAGTTACTTTTCTGTTTAGAAAAGTATATTTTAAGCTGGGAAATTTGTTTTTATCGACTGTCACATTACTTTGCTATACTTTTACAAGGGAGCATACTTTTCTGTATGACAGTTTAAAAGTTGATCTAAAATACTAAAACCATTTTTCTGTGGTGAAACTGTTTCAATTACTTTTCAGGACTGGTAGTGTATTAGAGTGCTTTTTACTGGAAAAAGTTACTTTATATTGCTTTTAAAATTTTACTGGCTGATGATGCTTAGTTTTCCTTGGGAAAGAAGCACCACTTTTGGATTGATCATGGAACAAACAACAGGTCCCCACAGTCAGTTCTTCTTCTAGCCACAAAAAGAAAAAGTTAACTAAAGAGCATTTGCCACCACAGCAAGCTACTAATTTTCTTCAGCTGCAAGTGGATGGCTCTACTGTGGCCAAAGCTGGTTCCTCAGAACACACTTGTCTATTTCTCCAGAATCACCTTAGTGTTGTCCATACAGCCACTATGTACCAAGGGTAGAATTGTCCTCTGTGGCTGCTAAGGTCCCCTCAGTTGGCAAAGGAAAGCCACTTTTGTTTGTATTGGGAGAAAAGGCAGGGAAGGTGCCCATGTGTAGCCAGAATATTGTGCCCATCCCTGGGGAAGCTGTTACTGCAATTACTAATCCTGTTTGTCCAATGTTCCTGTTAAAAAGAAACAGGAAAGCCTAACATACATCTTATCCTACTCCAGTTCCACTGCACAGGAGTAGTTCATTAAGTCTGGCTCAGGGTCTTGTACAGAATTTTGACCCTTTTTATTAAGTAGATTATTTTTTTTTGCTCAAATAATTTTTATTTTGATGAAATATCACAATAATTTAATACATTCATAACATTCAATAACTATTTACAGTATTTACATTCAGCCTGACAAAAAGAATTCAGATAAAAACATATGTAACTAAATAATAATTTAATATATAAACTATGATAGTTAGGAAGAGTTTGGTTCCATTTGTAGGGTATCAGTCAAATTCAATACTTTCCTCCACGGACTATTAACCAGTGGCTTAGGAAAAGTTCTTAGCTCTTTAGTTCTTTGCTCCATTAGTATGCATTTCTTCAGTGAAGATAGAAATTCCTTCATTGTGGGTGCTACATTAGAGTTCCATCTTCTGGTTACACATTTTCTAGCTATTGCTAACATGGTCCACAACAAATACAGGTCATCTTTCTTCATATGATTACTATTAACAACATTTGATAAAATTAAAGACTTTGTCAAAACAAATATGTCTGTATAGATAGCTTGAAGACATTTGTTAATCTCGTTCCAATATGGTTTAATATTAGTACAATCATAAAAAATATGAGATCAGTCAGCATTAGTGAACAGGTGACATCTCCAACATAGCTTGCTGTTTGAAGGGTTGATTTTTGAAAGTTTCTCAGGTGTCAAAAAGGATCTGTGTAGAAATTTCCAATGAAAAATCCTCCAGAATTATGAATAAGAAATTAGTTTAAGTGAAAGTAAAATGTTTGTTTTGTCTTCCATTGATAATGATACTTGAAACCCTTTAGTTAGGTATTGCCAGTAAGAATCTTTAGGAGCTGTCGTATAGACAAAGTGTTATATAGATATGATAGTTCATTGTGAATACTGATATTATTATATAGGATTCCAAAAATCCGGCTTATAATTTTTGGTACGGTTTTGAAGGATGAGTTGTATGCTATTCTACACAGATCCTTAGTGTATGCTATGACACTCTGAAAAACTAACCAGTCATTAGGGGATAGGCCATAGGCTGACAATATACTTTCTGTGTTCAAAGCTTGTTGGTTTTCTATACATTGCAACCAACAAAATAGGTTACTATTCTCCCATAATCCAAAAATCTCTCTGTGTTTTATCAGGGAAATCCATTGTAATAGTAAATAGTATTAAAAATCTATACCACAGTTTTATATCTAAATTTGTGTTGATGAATTTTCTAAAAACATCAACAATATGGTTTATTAGTGTTAGTTTAGTTAATTTTGTGGTACTGTACTGTAAATTTATACTTAAATAGTGCCATATCTTGTCAATTTTGACAGTTACCAAAGCATTTTTTGATAAATTATTAGGTAGTTTCTAGTTAAAAAAAGGATTCCTCTTTTCCTGAAGAAATTCAAGAAATTGATTCTAGAGGTGAATGCTACAGGATTTTCTCCTCAGATTTCTGATTCAGACGTAGTGGACAGCACGTTTTCTGAATCTCCTTGTCAAGTAGTCTCTTTCTCTGAGATTATTTCCAGAATGTGCAAGTGTTTTCAGTGGGAGAACACTTAAGGTTTCTCCAGAAAATACTATGGTTTGTTAAAACTGGAATTCCCATAACCTCCTTTCATCTGCCCATTGCTGTCAGCCTTGGAGGATGTGTTTGCCACAGCCCGTGGTTTCCATGATAACCAACCTGCTGTAAATAGAATGTACAAAGTTCCTAATTTTTTCAAATTTTTATATAGTCATCCTGACCTGACTTAGCAGCAATAGTTTTAGTTAATCTAAATCCCTGGCTAATTTCTTCTCCCCCTAACTCTTTCCCTCCCTTCCTTCATGTCTTCATATGAAATATTTACAATCTATCCTACGTACACTAATTATAAGAATTTTATGCATAAATTATCACTGTAACCTATGAACTGGAATACCATAAAAAAAAGGGGGGGGGATTTTCGTTTTGACTGTACTATTTTACATTTCCTAAATATTTTTTCTTAACACTGTATAACTTCTTTTATGTAATTTTACTATTATGTATCTCTATGTGGAGCTTTTCTCCCTGGGCCTCTACTGAAAATGGACATGTATGCAGCTAGACCAGCCTGGTCAACAAATGTAAAATAAAAATAAAAAAAATAAAATAAATAAATAATCCATTAGCTGCCAAACATTTTGATAATTGTAATCCTTCTTCTTCTGACACACATGGTTAACAATTGATAGGTTTGGGAAAAAGTGTATGCTTCTGAAACTTTATTTTTGCGGGCTTTGAATTGTCAAGCTCATATATTAAAGTTTTTTTTCTGACCAACTGTGAACGTATGAGGAATATTTTATTTGAAGTTCCTTCCTGTCAGGAAAACTCTGCTTTGTATGGTCCAATTTCTTATATTTCTCAGGTCACTACTTATTATTTAAAGTGTGGTTATGACTCTGTAGATTCTACGTCCAGTACTATTGCCACTGGTACCATGTTGAGGTGTTTTACATGGTTGCATTCGCAGAACCTCCCAGATAATGTAAAATATGATATTTTAAGTTCTCCTTTGGATAGAGATTTAGTTTTTAGATCCCCTGCTGTAGAGGTTATCAAAATATGATGAAAGGGGCAAGCTGATACAGGGAATCTCTCACATTTTTCATCCCTCCTTCTCTAAAATTTCCATGGGATTTTCTGCTCCCTCATTCAGTTTTGGTAAGAAACAAAACAATCAGTCTCAACAAATTGCTGGTAGTCTGATGTTTAAAAACAATAGCACTGAGATTCCACAAAGAAAGCAGGAACTCCCAGAATCAAGGATAGACAAGTAAGTCAGAATGACTTTGAAAGGGATCTTGTTCCCCCTACCAGGAGTCCCTTTTCCCTTCCAGAAAGTCTGAATTTCCATTTCTTTCTTTGACAACTGATAGTTTCAAACAAATGGGTTCTGGACTGACCCACAGCTTGTTACCCTTATTCCTCAATTGAATTAAAAAAAAAAAACTACAAGAAAAACCATAACCAAGCTAGAGTTTTCATTGTGTGATACCTTATACCTCCTGCAATGCCATTGGGTATATGCATATGACCACTTAAAGACATCAAGTGTTCCATCTATATGGCTTCTGAATGTCCATGACTTTTTACTTTTATTTTAAGTCTTTGTGAATACATTTGGCCAAGTGATCATTCAAACATCTACTGTTAAGGTAAGTGTACTTAACACAGCTGTAGTTTCTCCCTCTGCCACTGTTTTTTTTTCCAGTCATGCGTAAATGTGAACACACACTTGTAAAGCATGTTGACAGAATTCATAAAACCTGTTTGCCTAGGTTCATCAGAATACTACTTGTATGCCCTAATAATTTTAAAGGAAAACCAATGTAAATTAATGAATGATTGCAACTTAACTGTTATTTTCTCACCGAAATGAGACCTGCTCATTTGAGAGCACAAACAGTAGCACATAGAAACATTGCATCGACAATAATTATAAACAAACTTTCCATACAAACATGTATTTCTTTTTACTTTATATCCTTTGTAGATTTGCTGGGACAGCCCATGTCAGTTATACATGGTTATGCAGGAATTATAGTTCTACTATGAAACACTGACTTCCAGAAAGCCGATGTACCAAAAGGTCTAAAAAATACCTGAAAAGCAGCAAGGCAAAAAATACATTTTGTTTGTTTTTTCATCCCCCCCAGTTTTATATATACTGACATCAACTTGAAGAAGGGAGAAGTATTCCAAAACAAGTGAATCATTACTGGCACACACTTAGAAACTGCACTGGCAATAATTTCCTATAGAAATTAGTGTTATGCCTTTTGTGTTCTATTTCTTTGGGCTATTGATGCTTGAACAGTTTCACTTCAAGCAGTGACACCGTTAATTCTTTTGTAGGTTTAGCGTGTATTCCAAGATGCAGTAGTTGCAAGTTTAGAAGTCCTTAATGTGTAATGTTTTTTATGTGTTTTTTATGTGCTAGTGTTTGATGAATGTTACATCTCTTCTGCTTACTTTATAGGGACAAAAAGGAGAACCAGGTTTACGTGGTCCACCTGGTGTTGTAAGTATGCTGAAACACAGTATGACATGAGTTCTTAACTTGCTTTTTTCAGTAGGACCTGTGCAAATATAGGTTGTGCAATACAAATCATAAAATTTATGTAAGACATAAGTCATAGAGTAGAGTTTGGTTTGGTCTTGATGCTGAAAAGGGCAGCTGACTGCAGAGTTCTTATATTGTAGGTAAATGACTTTGGACTTCAGGCTACTTACTACAGAAACAAGATATCTGATGCATTCTGAAGCCAAGCTTTATTTTTGTGAGCAGCCTTAATTTGTGTTCTCATTTCTCAAAGAGTTTTAAATTGCCTCTGAATGTGTGAATTTTTTTTACCTCATATTCTGTGTTTCACCAGAAAAATGTATTTTGATCTTGCTTTGCATGCCCTTCAAAAGACCTAAAGTACTTGACTGCTTACCTTGTTACAGTTTACCTCTAGTGAGCCCAGTACCACCTCCCTTGGGGGGGGGGGGGCTAACGACACATCAATAGCAGAAGGGGAAGTGGTTCAGAGTACAGCAACAGGCAGCATCATGTATGCTGTCTTATGCACTAGGAGGATTTCTGACTGCTCTAATGCATATTGCCACATAGATTATCAGTTAGTTCCAGCCCACTTTCAGAGCCAAAATGCTAACAGCAACCTGCCTCATGATTATGTTACCATTTCCCTCACTGAGAATGTCATATCTTGGGTAGAAATCCCTCCCTCCCTCCTAGAGCAGGCAAGCTTACTCCTTTCCACCACAAAGCCTGTTTGGAGGCTGTGGTTAAGTAAAGATTCTAGTGGGCCTAACTGTTCATGCTTTATGCTATTCAGGAGGCATCCTGAGGTATGATCAAGACCTATTAAAGCAGTGTTCTTTGTCTTAGAGAGCACAGTGAGGACCTGTTCCCTAGTGATAGTTGATGGAAATATGGTGGAAATTATTACCTGAGGGTTATAGGGGGTGTAAAGTTGGAGCTAAATATACCAGGTAGCAGATTTGCTACTTCCTTTGGCTCTGTACAGGTGATTTCATTCACCTATTAGGTTGGCACATTTTTGGGTATTATATTTAAGGATGTGAACATAACTGAAGAAAGCATTATGACTGTCTTTAATGATGGGATTTTATCACAAATTTGCTTTGTTAGACTTGATTAATCCCCTGAGCTACTTGTTCATATTGATGAAGGTGTTTTTACCTTGCTGGGCAATGCCCTTCCTGTTTTTTGGACATAAAACTTACTTTCTTTTGTTACACAGCCTATTTATACTGGAATTTTACCAGGGTAGTTTCTTTCTGGAGATTGTCCTATGTTTATTTTGGATAAATACAGCTGTGTCTGTGCTGATGTTTACATGACTGTACAGGGTTACTGTGAACAAATCTGCACCGCCAGCTGTGTTCTATGGGTTTGGGGAGGGGTGTCTTGGAATTTGCTAGACTGCCACTTACTAGGAGGTAGCTAGCCTCAGAATAGTTTTTAAATGCTTCTTGGATAGTTGGGGTCCTGGGCTTAATGTCTGTTTCAAAGGTGGCAGCTTTGTGGTCTGACCTGACCACTGAGGACTTTACACTAGGGAGAGTATATCATTCCATCATGTTTACAAGGACCAGGCTAAGAACATTTATATCCCTGGTGGGTGTATATAGGCTGGCTGTTCAAGGGTGATTATTGTAACTTAATTTCAGGAATCTCTCAGCCTGAATGTTTTTGATCAAGTACAATTCCCAGTTAATGTCTGGAGTAGTTAAAGTTACCCATACATATTGTGTTGGGTTGAATGGAGAGTGCCTCTAATACTTTCAAGTATGTGGTATGACCTTCCTTTGTCATGAAGGGGGACATATAGCTTTGTAAGGATATGGTATGTGGCTTTACTTGTGGTAACTTGATGTAGAGAAGCTCAAGTGTGTCATACTGTTTGACCAGCCTTGAGTTGTGTTCACTTTTGATGTAAATTGTGACTCCACCTTTAGATCCTACCTGTGCAGTAGCTGGTCTAAATGTGTGAAAGGCATTATGGCCTTATGGGGTACCTTCTGCAGCTTTAAGCTAAGTCTTGGTAACTGCAACAATGTCTGTATTCTCCAGGATGAGGATATAGCTTGCAGGGAGTAGAGTTTCTTCTTTAGACTCCTGACATTAAGCAGTAACACTTCTAGATTATTCTGTGTTGGTTTAGCTTTAATGGGTAGACCGTGCATAAAAAAGGCAATAAGGGGATGGACATGTTTTTAGCCAATATTCAAACATCTAGGAGGGGCATGTGCACACCAGTCCTGGCAAAGTAGCATGGTCTGTTTATCATATCCCCCAAGGCAGACAAATATTGTACCCCCTTAGAGTGATGCCAAAAGCTAAGCCAATTATTAATGTCAGTTATAAAAGGAACCATAAACTAGGAGAGAATACCACCAGGATGAAATGAGGCAGCTGACCACCTTGTAGAAAATCTATTTATTTAGCGCTTTCGTCCTTAGTAAAAAATAACATCATCAGAATACTAAAAAGACACATAGCTCCATCTTTTATACCCAGCATGATGTTGATGTCAAACAGTTAAAAAAATGAACATCTTAAAAGACTATGTCCCAAACTTTCCACATATATACACAAACATTTGTTTACCATAACAAATTGTTAAAAACATGAAATACCTATAAAACTAAGGCTACTTTTAGTCTTAAGACAAGACTGAGTGATATATTCTCAATTAAACGAGGGTAGGTAGTGGCATTTGTTTGCAATTGCCACTGAAGCTCCTTGTATTCAAGGTAGTCATCTGTGGGGGTCCACCTCTCTGCCCCCCATCCACCTGGTCAGTAACAGTAAATTTGAATAAAAATGGTCAGTGAATGTGCAGTGATAGTGAATTGTTCATTTCTTTCTTCACAATGCCATAATTGTGTTGATAAATTCTGCTTTTAGACAATTCTTCATTTTTCCAATATAGAAAGAGATGCATTTCTGACATGCTGCTAAGTAAACAATGCTCCTATTGTTACAGTTGAACTTCTTTTTAAGTTTGATAGTACCAAAATGTTCTAATCTTATTTCACTACCTTCTAGTATACATTTACACTGTGTACAATGTCCACATTTTTTATCGTCCCCACTTGCTCATAGCTGATCACTCTCTCTAGCATATTTTTTTATACAAATATAATTTTTCTATACAATAAGTGGGCTTTTCCCAACTATTTCCTTATATTCTGGTTCAGTGTCAAAAACTCTCCAATTTTTACATATCACTTTTTTGATGTCAGTGAAATCACTATTGTATGTTAAAATTAATGACTTGCACATTTTGTTTTTATTAGTAACAGTTGTTTGTAGGCATTTGTTCCCTATGCATCCCAAATAATGGTAGGTAGTAACCCCCAGTCCTCTTCTCTTTTACCTTACTGAATATATTGTTCAGGAAGGGGTGGGGTACCCTCTTTTAGTTAACATGTCATGTAAAATGTTGCATTGAACCTCACATTCACTTTGTTCAGATACCATGCTTGCCAAGCGTACACAGTGCCCTTTCATTAAATATTTTTTCTGATGGATGGGCTGCCAACTGTTAAAGTGTAGTAATGTATTGGAATACGTAGGTTTCCTGTAGCTGGGCTGGCAGTACCTCCTTCTGTCACACTTCTATAAATCATATTAATATTCTAAAATGACAAATTATTATTTACAAAATTCCAGATAGCTGGGATTGCAGTATTTCCTTTTGTTGCAAGTATAACATAGGTTCATAGGTAAGTACAAGGCTATGTGCCCGAGGGCATCTGTAAGCCTAGCCAGAATGTATTGGCATTCGCCGCCCCCTTAGATTAGTTCCCTGTGCCTCTGTCAAGCAGAGCCACTGCAGTGATCCCCGGGGTAAATTTTCTGTTTCCCATCCACTCGTAAAGGTTTCTCTTGAAGAGTGTTAGTGAGGGGCTCTGCCTAATGTAGACTGGAATCCTGTTCCAAAGCACGGGGAGTCTCTGGGACAGGAATCGATCCCTCCAGCACGTCCTATTTATCGTTGTGGTGAGGTTTAGA